>NC_088928.1:55552500-55675000 GCF_038396675.1 Hydra vulgaris
TGCTCTGAATTTTTCAAGAAACATGAGGTAGCTACTTATTATAGCAGATTAAATTCTGCTGTGTATGTTAATATGTGAAAAAAATTGATTACTTTTTCTAACCCAAACCTATAGTCGATGTAGCGGCACTCCTTTAAATGTTCTACCTAGAAAGTTGCACTGAAGTTCTCGCGGCTATTTATTTCATTATGACATCATATTAACTTAATATGCAATATTATATATATATTTTGAGAAAGAGAGATACTTATATATGTTTGTGTGTCTACACACACACACACACACACACACACACACACACACACACACACACACACACACACACACACACACACACACACAGAGAGAGAGAGAGAGAGAGAGTGACAAGTGTATAGGGTAAATAATCTAGTATTTGGCCGTATTTAATAATTCCGAAAAAAGAGGCTTTTTTTTAATGAAATCAAAGTTTAAAGGGTAAATTTATACATTTGCAAAACCAAAATTTAAAGCTATATATAAGCCCAAAGTTATACATTTAATTTTATTTATTTTTCCAAATATAGTTTCGACAAAATTTGAGTTAACTTTAAAAACCATTAAAAATATTTCAATTAAAATTATTTTTATTTTTATTTTTACAAAAACAGAAAATATTTAAATTTCGAATTACATTTACATTTTCAATCGAATTATCGTTACAGTTTTAATTGTAAAGAGATAGCTTCTTTTTTTTTTCTTATAGACGAGTTGCTTTGTTTACATTCTAAAGCGCGTGCGCAAAATACGACAGGCAAAACATTGGAGCTAAAGCAAAGTAAGCAAAAGTTATGGTGTGAAGTTTGTACAAGTAAACTATGTGAATAGAAAAAGTCTCACACTAAAGTAGAACCAGCGCGTTAAAATATGTCAAATTTTGTTAACCAGTATTAAAAAAAACTTTATCAATTTTTAAAAGTAAAATAAATTTAAAATTAACAAGATATACTTCTAATAATCTATACTTCTATCAACCCAGGCTGAGTCCCAGCTAAGTTATAGAAAAAACCAAGAATTTGTATCAAAGTTTACATAAATTAGCATCGAAAGCTGTTTTTTTTTTAATTATTAGTTGGTAAATTGATGAAACAGAGACTGTAATGAAACAGACACCACATATAAAAATGAGCTTTACTTGACTCCTAAAGTTCAGGCTAAACCGATTACTGCTCATTATGAGCCATTACTTATTAACAAAAGCCAAAATAAAATGACAAAAAAATCAAAAGTTTTACTTTAATCCTCAGGGCTGGACTGCATCTGTTTATAAAATACTGAAACTGTTCATAAAATGGGGTACAATGTAAATATTGATAACCCCTCACAAGTCTTTATAAATCAAATAACGTAATATTCTTTATAAATCAAATAATGTTATAAATTGTTTGCTATATTCCAACAGATTATAATCTTAAAATGGAAAGTAGTTGCAAAATATAAACTTTTGAATGCAATGTCTCTTCGACAAAAAAATCTTTCCATTTCTGTCTTAGGTTTGTACATTGATGTTGATTATCCTAAGTGCAAGCCCAGATAGAATTAAAAAATAAAATTGTCATAAAATGGATATTTTTTAAATGAAATTCTCTATAAATATAGAAACAGCTTAGAGTTGTAGGAAGATGACCAAAAATATCCACTTAATAAAGATGGTCTAATTAAAACTAATCACCAGTATTACTATCAAATGCAACAACAAACGATGGTAACCGAAACAAACATTGTCTGTTGGAGTAATGGAAACATGACAAATCATAAACTCTGTATCTAAGAAATTCTGTTATATGTTTAAAGATAAACTTAAAATAGTTTTTGAAAAAGTTACATTGTATATAATATATACAATGTAACTTTTTCATATATGTGACTTGTATAAAATATATATATATATATTATATACAAGTCACAGTAGTATATAATATATATATATATATATATATATATATATATATATATATATATATATATATATATATATATATATATATATATATATATTTAGTAATGTTATACAAAAGCTTTTCATAGTGTCTTTAAGTTGCAAAATGCATGTAGAACAAAAGCATTTTTTATTTGAAGACTGAGGTATTGTAATATTAGCACATTTGTAATGATACCATTTGACTGGACAATGAAAATTAATACACTCTGTCAAAGGAAGAAATTTTGAACATTCACACATGCAGAATAGCTGTAGTTGATTTGAATTCAATTTTCTTGTTACAATTTTTGTCAATGTAACTTTTTCAAAAACTATTTTAAGTTTATCTTTAAACATATAACAGAATTTCTTAGATACAGAGTTTATGATTTGTCATGTTTCCATTACTCCAACAGACAATGTTTGTTTCGGTTACCATCGTTTGTTGTTGCATTTGATAGTAATACTGGTGATTAGTTTTAATTAGACCATCTTTATTAAGTGGATATTTTTGGTCATCTTCCTACAACTCTAAGCTGTTTCTATATTTATAGAGAATTTCATTTAAAAAATATCCATTTTATGACAATTTTATTTTTTAATTCTATCTGGGCTTGCACTTAGGATAATCAACATCAATGTACAAACCTAAGACAGAAATGGAAAGATTTTTTTGTCGAAGAGACATTGCATTCAAAAGTTTATATTTTGCAACTACTTTCCATTTTAAGATTATAATCTGTTGGAATATAGCAAACAATTTATAACATTATTTGATTTATAAAGAATATTACGTTATTTGATTTATAAAGACTTGTGAGGGGTTATCAATATTTACATTGTACCCCATTTTATGAACAGTTTCAGTATTTTATAAACAGATGCAGTCCAGCCCTGAGGATTAAAGTAAAACTTTTGATTTTTTTGTCATTTTATTTTGGCTTTTGTTAATAAGCAATGGCTCATAATGAGCAGTAATCGGTTTAGCCTGAACTTTAGGAGTCAAGTAAAGCTCATTTTTATATGTGGTGTCTGTTTCATTACAGTCTCTGTTTCATCAATTTACCAACTAATAATTAAAAAAAAAACAGCTTTCGATGCTAATTTATGTAAACTTTGATACAAATTCTTGGTTTTTTCTATAACTTAGCTGGGACTCAGCCTGGGTTGATAGAAGTATAGATTATTAGAAGTATATCTTGTTAATTTTAAATTTATTTTACTTTTAAAAATTGATAAAGTTTTTTTTAATACTGGTTAACAAAATTTGACATATTTTAACGCGCTGGTTCTACTTTAGTGTGAGACTTTTTCTATTCACATAGTTTACTTGTACAAACTTCACACCATAACTTTTGCTTACTTTGCTTTAGCTCCAATGTTTTGCCTGTCGTATTTTGCGCACGCGCTTTAGAATGTAAACAAAGCAACCCATCTATATGCTCTTATATTTTTAATATTTTATTTCTTAGTAATAATTAACTGTTAATCAACTGTAATGAATTTTTTAACTCTTTTTTATTTTAGGACAATAGCTAATAGATTAAGATGATTAATCTAGTTTTTGAATTTACTTTTTAACAGTAAAAAATCCATTTTTGCGGCCATATGTATTTTAATCATTATTCATGTTTATTAGACACATGTTTAAAAATTTCATTCAGTGCTTAATGTCTAAAGCGTTTACTGTCAATCATAATTTTTTTGCCTAAAAAAGATATTCACACATTAAAATTTAGAGAACAACCTCTAGAAGTAAATTGAAGACATTTTAATTCCTATTCATTAAGAATTTCTTTTGTTAATAAATAATTTCATCCATTAAGAAGTAATTTCTTTTGTTAATAAAAAACTTCATTAATAGCTATTACTTTTGTAATTATTTGAATTGAACTTTCAAATTGTTCTGCAACTATTTAAAATGTTTAATACGAAAATAATTGCTTCTTAAATTTAAAAAATTTAAACAGTTAGATGCATAATAACTTGATAATAGTTGAAGTCAAAAGAAATTAAGTTTATTACACAATGTAACACAATAGAAAAATTTCAGCGATAACCAATTAATAGTTCGTTTATCCTATATGTCGTGTTCTAAAACACTTTAACGAATTAATTACAAGCAGATTACTAGATATAAATCGATAATGAAAACATTTGATAGCGGGAAAAAAAGGATAAAACTAATTTAGCTATTTTTTGTTATTGTTTTAGATGATAGGAAGTTCTTTACTATTTGTTCATGATGAAACTGATACAGCTAGTATATGGATGATAGACTTTGGAAAAACTAATTTACTTGATGTTGGGGTTTCAATAAACCATAACTCTGAATGGATTTTGGGTAATCGCGAAGACGGTTATCTAATAGGTCTCGACAACATTATTAATATCTGGTCAAATATGCTTTTATAATACTGTATACAAAAGCGCTGGGTTTTAGCTGGCATATTATTCAGTCGCACTAATGCACTTTTTAAATTTTAAATGTAAATAAACAAGATTCTTGCGTGTACATACTCTCAACATCGTGATTCTTTCAAATTTTTTATTGTTTGTAAGTTTAATACTAATTTGTTAAATATTTCTATATATATTCTTTAAGTAGGGAATTTTATAATAAAATTCTGGGTTTATACATTTGAAAAAAATAACTTAAGAGTTTTATAAGTCTGGGTTTTATATCTTCTGGGTTTTATATGTCTAGGATTTTATAAACCTGGGTTTTATGAGTAGCAAAATTGAAATGTTTTTTTTTTTTTTATTGTTTGTATATTTATATTGTCTTAACGTGTACATTGGATAATTACCGGGTAGTTATTCTTTGAAGGATTAAAAAATTTGTATTTATATTTTTAAAACATGAAACTAAATTAAATTTATTCTTCTTTCTTTTTTTTAAATGTCCGGCTTTGAAACATGCTCAGCAAAATTCAAATATTATGTTTTTCTTTTATTTATTGCGCTAATATTCAACAAAATTGTAATTTTGATAAAAAAGTATAAAGATAAAATCGTAATTATCTTTTTTAAAAAATATAAATATAGTCCGTGAAACTTTGTAAATATAATAAATAAAAAATTAAAAAAGTTTTTTTCACTAAATAAACCAAAATAAAAGAATTTAGAATATTAAGTCAAAGTAATAAAAATAGATAAAACATAAAATGAAAGTAAGCGTTATTGACTTGCCCCTTTCTTTATAAGTAAGCGCTTATTGACTTTTCTTTAAAAGTTAGGAAATCATAATATTTTATTTTCCTCCTAAAGAATTGTCAAAATAGAGGGTCGAGCTATACCTTTTGAAAAAAATTATAAATCAAGAATTTGGTTGAAAGTTAACTTTAACGTTTTACTAAATTCTTTACTTTTAAACTAAAATCAGGTGTTGGTTTTTTTTTTTTTTTTTGAAAAAAATCTTAGCTTTTTTTTCAGTGGCATTTGTTTAACTTTTTTTCTTTTCTAGATAAAGTTATTAATAACTATTTTACAACTCTATTGGAGTGGAAACATTAGCTAAAATAAAATTACATTTACGTTGGTTCAATGCGCAACAATAAACGTGAAATGTTACCTATTTGAAAAAGTATTGTGGGTTGTCATAAAGTTGAATTGTTTTAAAATTAATAATGCAGAGTTTTGTTTAGAAAAACATACTGTTAACCATAAGAGTTCAAACAATTTGGAAAAAATTATTCCTTTCGAAAAAATATTGACAGTCAGGAATTAATTTCTATCCTATCGAATATAAATAGTCAATAATGAGAAACTCTCTTATAGTCTATTTATAGACTACAAATGACGAATGGCTAGAGTTGCAAAAATCTTTATATACTAAAATATTTGTAATGAAATCTTGTCTTCAGTATCCCAATATATTATAAGATAAATCTTATATTTTTTTAGAATAGCAATGATAAAAATCTATATCGAATCAAAAACTTTTAAGTGAAAGCCATTTACGAAAGAAAACTTATAAAGCACGTCGTAATAAAATGTTTTAAAATTAGGTACGTTTAATTAACTAAAATAGTGTAAATTATTTATTGATTGATGTTCTTTAGTGTCAATTGCGCACGTGCAAATGACACAATTTGTAGACGTACAAATGTTTATCAATAAATGTAGGTTTTCATAAAATATACTGAACAAGAATTAAATAATGAAAATAGCGAGAACGCTCAAACGTTTTCATTTTTGGGAAAGAAAAAAAATTAAATCAACTAAACCATGAGATCATGTTCCATTAGATGTACATAGTTTTATTGCTAAGTCTTTGAGATGGTATTAAAAATATAAACTTCAATCAATTTTGATCCCAAGATACTTTATGCAGGTAGCCGGAATAACTTTTATTTTCACCACTCTGAAATTTAGGTATTTATTTTATAAACTGTATAGGTACGTTAGATAGTCTTGCTATATATGTATACCAATGATATATTGTATAAACTAGATGTCTAACTTCGATGCGAAAAGTGAAGGCACTTTTTGCCCTTTTTACAAATGGCGGATTAAATTTGTAAACAAATATTTTTAACTTTTCTTTTCTTAAATGAAGTAAATATATTTTAGATTTAAATACTTTTTATGTAAAAGTGTTAAGCGGAAATTAGAATACTTGTAAAATAATAATTTATGATTCCTAAATTTATTTTCGATTAAAAAGGTATTCAAGTTTTGAATGGAAAAGTAAAACGAAAGACGCTTTATGAAATAAAATACTTAATAAAATATTTAATAAACATAGGCTGATAAAAAAAAACTTTTCTAAGTATTTTATAATTATTAAAACATGTTTTTGAATTATCTTTAACTTATTGGGAACTTTTAACTTGCATTTTTAACTTTTATTCCACACTTCGGCTTCAGCTTTTGCCCTTTTTACAAATGGCGGACTATTGTTATAAACAAAAAAAAGCGGCTTCATTTTTTGTCCAATAAAATCCCGCAAGTTATACTTCTAGTTTATATAATATACCATTGATTTATACCCACGTTAGATAGCCTTGCTTTAAAGCTTATGGCTTCAGTTTTACTGGTATTTTGTGGCAGTTTACTAGAGTGAAGCCATAAAGCTAGTTTGGATAGATTCAGTGCCGGATTCAGGAGACGCAAGTGACGCTGTCACGTCGAGCCCCGCGGAGACCTAAAGAATGTTATTAAAAGAATAGAAAAAACTTTTGGAGCCTATTTAATTTAGAATACTTCAATATTAATAATAGTTAAAAAAAATGTTTTACGAATTCTTGAACAATTAGTCGACTTCACGCAAGAGTTTAGAGTATTTATAGACTTAGTGTAATATTTTTATTTCAACAAACGAGTAAAAAAATCATGATAAAGATCTAGAAGAAAATAATGAAAAAAATGAAGAAGCAATTAAATTGAGTATATAGCGTAGTGGTCACCGCGCTTGCCTCAGAAACTAGAGATTTGTGGTTCAACGCCATCTCTGGGCAAGTTTTATAACATCGGTAAGGAAAGAGGCGTGAACTTCCTTTCAAATGCTCTTCCGCGGTGCTCTGCAATAAGACCGTAACAACTTCTTGGGTCTAAACTAAAAAAAAAAAGAAGTTAATGAAAACAAAAATAACAACAAAGATAAAAAAAATTATATTAAAGATGAAAATAAAATTAATGACAAAGATATGAAAGAAAATACTGCAAAAGATAATAAACCAGATACCCAATTAGAGAGTCTTGAACTAAACATTACAGTGGAAACAATTCCATCCGATACGACTGAGTAAAGAAAAGTATTATAATTAAGAACCAAATCTTACAGAGTTATTTTCGGTTATATGTATATAATCGAATATAACCGCTACTTGGCCCGAGATAATCAGTCAACAAATAAGAGACAATTTAGTTAATAAAAGACTACCACTAATTCTTTCCGATGATTTTCCCTGTCTAGACAGTGGAAGTCATTTTTCAAAAGTCCATTTGAAAAGAACGCTTTCAAATCGAGAAATAATAGTTCGTCCGTGGATAATATGCTTAGTGTCAAAGGACAAAATACTTTGTTTTTATTGTGGTCTGTTTATTGTGGGAGTCTCAATTGTTGCATTTGCTGTTTCTGGATTTAATAAGTGGTCAAATATACACAGAAGATTACCACTAAATGAAAACATGAAAGGTTATTTGATAGCTATGTTAAAATGTAGATTTTCATAAAAGACTGTTTGCTTAACAAACAAACAATCGATAAAATGCAGCAAAAGCTGCTCAATCAAGTAAAGTATTCGCTGATAAAAAAATTTTGAAATACTATTGTCTGTGGTTCAGTTATTAGTATTTCGAGGATCTGTTGAAAAACTTAGTTTTGCAAGAAATAGAAATTTTATAGGTATTGTTGAATTGCTTGTAAAATTTGATTCAATCATACAGGACTATCTACAGAGAATTAATAGTAAAACAACGAACATTATATATTAAAATAGTAAAACAATGAACATTAGATAATAAAACAATGAACATTATCTAAGTAAAACAATCCAAAATGAAAGTATAAGTGTGATAGGCAGTAAAGTTGAAAATAAAATTATAGAGCGAGTAAAATATGGTATTTAAAAGTATTTTCATAAAGAACAAATGTCATTAGCCTCAGATATGTTTCAGATGGTACATTGCCAGGTTCAAGTGTACATGAACAGTTTATTAAATTTATAAATGTAAAATGCAGTACATGAGAAAATTTATTTTCTGTGTTGAAGCATGAGTTAAGGGGTAAACAGGTTCTATCTGTTGACCAGCCTCGCACCCCTTCTTTATCTATTAGGCTGGCGCAGATGTATTTTTAATACATTGTTTTCAGTTTAGGATGTTGAATGCTGGATCTTCTTGACTCAATGCATGGGTTTTGCTTGTGTCTCTGTTTTTATGACTAGGCAACTCATTCTATTATCTCCTAATGAGGGTACAGCTCTAAAACTCAGTTTTTGAGGTTCTGAGGCCGGCTGGTAGTCAGGTTTCCCGAACTCTGTGGTAGCTCTCAGAGAGGCTGATTCCATCAACAGCTGAAAAATATCAAAGCATTAACAGTGCCATATTGCGCATGGATGGTGTCCCTGTTGGTACTTTTGGTGTGGATTGCCGAGGCCACATTTGGAGCTCTTTGTTACGGCTTAGGGTTTATTAATAGTAATGTGGCAATTGCTAGGGCTATTAAACAGTGTTCTGAGTACTATCTATGCTTTGAGTTAAGTTCTCCAACAAATTTAAAAAAAATAAAGTAACAAAAACTATAAAACACAAAAAACCATCATCATCACCAAGTTCTCTAAACCTATCATTCACTAATATTCGTGGTCTTCGAAGTAACTTTTCTTCTTTTGAGTCTTATCTCTTGCAAAGTTCAGCAGACCTACTTGCTCTTTGCAAGATTAATTTGAGTTTAGCTGTCTCATCTTGCGATCTAAGTGTTGATGGTTATCTTCTTTTAATTCGTAAAGACTCCAATAGTCACATGCTTGGCTTAGGCTTTTCAGGACCAATGGGTGAATTCTTACGTTCGTAAGAATTCACCCATTTGTCATGAAACTAGGTTTGAATCCACAGACTATTTTTTCATGTGCTTTCGTTTAGCACCACTTCACTCTATTGCCTTTCTCTTTGTTCTATATCGCTTTCCTTCATCTCAAGACTGCACACTTTTTGATGTTATTTCTGATCATATTGACCGAGCCCTCTCTCTTTATCCATCAGCTAATATTGTTGTTGTCAGTGACTTTAATGCTCACCACTCTGAATGACTTGGCTCTAGTGTCAGTGACTCTGCAGACAATAAAGCCCACAACTTTTGCCTTTCTCAATCCCTAACTCAAATAGTCAACTTTCTAACTCGCTTTCAAGATAACCCGAACCATTAACCTTCTCTACTCGACTTATGTCTTGTTTCTGATCCTAGTCAGTGCTCAGTTTCTCCACATTTACCATTAGATGCTTCTGATCACAGTTTGATCTCTCTAAAACTAGTATCTCATTCTTCTTCATCACCTGAATCCCTCTATTATCGTACCTCTTACAACTACCTTAAAGCTGACTGGGATTCTTTCCGTGATTTTCTTCGTGATAGCTCTTGGGTAGAAATCTTGGGACCTTTTATTCCCTCTTGACAATTCCAGGTCAAGCCTCACTCTCCTCCATGGTTTTCCTCACACTGTGCTGCTGCGATTGCCAATCGAAACCGTTACTTCCATATCTATCAGTAAAACAATTCACCAGAAAACAGACGTCTGTTTATTACTGCCAGAAACCATTATAAAAAGGTTTTATCTAACGCCAAAGCCCGCTATTCTCATGTCATGAAATCTCTTATCTAATCTCAAAAATTAGGCTTTCGTGACTGGAGAATCTTTAATATTAATAATAAGAGCAAATCTTTAATTCCACCTCTCTTGTAATGTTCAGACTTTGTCACCTCACCTAAAGACTAAACTGAATTGTTTGCTAAAAACTTTTCATCAATACCATCTCTTGATTCCACTAAATTCCACGTTTTACCTGATATTGTCAACAAACAGGTTGATCCATTGCTGACATTCGTATCACTCCAGCGTCTGTATCTAAAGTGATTTCCAGCCTAGACTTTTCTACAGCTTGTGGCCCGGACAATATACCTACTATTGCCTTGAAGAAGTGTTCTCCGGAGCTGTTGTCTATACTCTCAAAACTATTTAACAAGTGCTTATCAGAGTTTTGTTTTCCAGCCTGCTGGAAAGCGGCATCTGTTATTCCTATTTTCAAAAATTCTGGAGAGCGATCTGATTTGTCTAACTACCGTCCCATTAGTCTTCTTACTATCATAAGCAAGGTTTTTGAATCTTTAATTAACAAACACCTAATTTGTCATTTTGAATCTAATAACTTACCTTCTGACCATCAATATGGATTTCGATCTTTTCGTTCTTCAGCTGATTTGCTAACAATAATAACCCATAGGTTTTATCGTGCATTAGATAAAGGTGGAGAGGTTAAGGCCATCGCTCTTGACATTTCAAAAGCTTTTGATAAAGTTTGGCATGCTGGTCTTCTCCATTAGCTTTTTTCTTATGGTGTATCTGGCAACATCTTTAAGATTGTTGAATCCTTCCTTTCCAATCGTAGTATAAAAGTTGTCCTCGATGAACAACACCTTTCTTCATATTCTGTAACTTCAGAGGTTTCTCAAGGTTCTATCCATGGCCCTATACTCTTTTTAATTTCCTACACATCCCTACACTGTTTCTACACAATTTCCTACACATCCCTACACTGTTTCAACTTATGAATCTAGAATTAAACAAGATTTTTTATTGGTTTAAATCAAACAAATTATCGCTTCACATTAAAAAAACTAATTGGATTTTCTTTCATCCACTTTCTAAAAAAAACTAATTCCTAACAAAATGTCACCTCTTTTCATTGATAATGTCAAAATAAACAGAGTAAATGTTATAAAATTTTTAAGTGTTTATGTTGATGGTAACCTTACTTGGAAATTTCACATTGAAAATTTATGCAACAAAACTTCAAAAAGTGTAGGAATTTTATATAAGGTAAGATGCTTTTTGAGTAAGAAAATTCCAACTCAATTATATTTCTCTTTTATTCACAGCCATATTAACTATGTAAATATTACATGGGCTAATACCAATAAATGCAAACTTGAACCTCTTCGTCTTCATCAGAAGCACATAGCACGTTTAATAAATTTTAGTGAACGTTTTGCACATGCAAAACCTCTATTAAGAAAAATAGATGCACTAAATATATATCAACTTAATGTTTATAATGTACTATGTTTTATGTTTTTTTGTAAAATCAATTTTCCCCCGGTTTCTTTTCATAATTTGTATTTGTCAAAAGATAAAAATAAATACATTCTACGCAATGATAATTTTATTAAGCAGCCATATTTTCAAACAAATTATAGTAAGTTTTACAATTGATGATTTGGTGATATACTTTTAATGTATATATATATATATATATATATATATATATATATATATATATATATATATATATATATATATATATATATATATATATGTATATATATATATATATATATATATATATATATATATATATATATACATATATATATATATATATATATATATATATATATATATATACATATATATATATATATATATATACAGTATTGGACAAGACATTTGCAACCAACATAGAACAATACTAAAGAGTGTTCCTAATTTTACATGTTTTAAAAACGAAACGAACTATACTACCACAGCAAACAGTCAAGGAGTCTGGAGTCATAGCATGCCATGACATGAGCAATATGCTGACAGGTGACAGCACACAGGCAGAATTTCGTTGACAAGTGCCATTTTGCAGCGGACAAAACAAGTGCAACTTTTTTGGTTTGTTTCATTTCCTTAAGTCTGGTCCGTGTCAACGTCACGGAAGTTTTTTAATAATTAAAGGAAGTATCCAGAAGTTTCCAGAAGTTTCCAGAAGAAGCATTTGGAAGCATCCAGTAGCATCCAGAAGTATCCCGAAACATTCAGAAGCATCCAGACGCATCCAGAAGCTTTCAGAAGCATCGAAAAGAAGCATCTAGAATCTTCTGAAACAGGTTCACACAGGTTCATTTTACTATATAAGAGACATGTAAATCGACATGTAATTCAGTCAGTATATGGAATTCAATCAGTCAGTATTATCAAGACAGTTTATCGAAGTGAGTTTTATCAAAGTGTTTTATCGAAGAACATCAATACAAGAAGTGAAATACAACAAGTGTTTCATTACATCAATACAGTCTACATCCAACCAAGACATTGTGTTCCACAGAGCATTATTGTATCATCACAAGGTAAATGTAACACGGTACGCCTTGAGAAGAGTAATTATTTATTTTTATTATTTTTATAACTTCAAGTGCAAAAATGGCTCCCGACAGTTTTGGATTGGAACTAAGAAAATTATTGGCGATTACGTAAGTGGAATGTCACAAAAAAGTATTTGTGATAAATATCGCGTGAAAAAATGGACCGTATCAAGACTATGTTCTAAATATCGTTCTACAGGGAAGTTGGCAGCAGATAACAAAGGTGGAAGACCGCGTTCCACCACTTCTAGAGAGGATTCTATGATCGTCAGATCCGTCAAGAAGGATCCCTGAATATCATCAATCGAGATACAAAAGCAATTAGAGCTGCCTGTATCGGACCGAACAATCAGACGACGTGCTGTTGAAGCCGGATTATTTTCTCGACGCCCTGCAAAGAAACCGCTGATTTCACTAAAAAACCAGAAGAAAAGACTCCTGTTTGCTACATCTTATATTGACTGGAATGTGCAGAAAGGGCGAACTGTCCTGTTCAGTGATGAATCGAAGTTCAACATTATTGGGAGCGATGGCATTTGCCGTGTACGTCGACCAGCCGGAAAACGCCTCGATTTACGTTACTGCCACAAGACCGTGAAGCATGGTGGAGGTAATGTAATGGTCTGGGGGTGTTTTTCTTCTAACGGTCTAGGTCCAATGCATCGAAACGATGGAATAATGGACCGTTTCATGTATAAAAATATCCTGAAAGATGTTATGTTACCTCATGCTGAATGGAATATTCCAATAAAATGGGTTTTTCAGCAAGACAACGATCCGAAACACACTGCAAAAGTAGTCAAGCAGTGGTTTCAAGACAACCACCTATCGGTGATGAATTGGCCGCTTCAACCGCAGAATTAATCGCAGAATCGCAGAATTCGTGAAGGTGTTCGTAATAAGGATCAACTGTTTGAACAAATCAAAAAGGCCTGGGCAGCGATTCCACAAAGTTTCATTGATCACCTGATCGAATCTATACCTCGAAGAGGCAAGGCTGTGATCGACAACAAAGGATTCGCCAAGAAATAGAGATATTAAAATACAGCTTGGTCAACATTTTGTCGAGTTGCACTTGTTTTGTCCAAAAGGAAATCAACTTTTTTTAATACTTTTGATTAATTTATTAATTTTCGTGTACAAATAATAAATTTTGTGATGAATAAAACTTGAAGAACTTTGTCTCTAAACAGTTACATAACTATTTCTCTAAATTGAAAATATGCAGCACTTTTATATAAAGAAACTAAATTAGCATTATTTGGTTGAACTCGTTTTGTCCGATACTGTATATATATATATATATATATATATATATATATATATATATATATATATATATATATATATATATATATATGTGCAATTTTTTATTCTTTTTTTTTGGATATATAGTATATACATTAGATTTTAATAATTTTAACGAATTTTTCTGTGAAGAAAAAATTTGTAAATATCTTGTTTATTGTTTACGAATATTACGAGAAATTATCACATTTATGTTAGCGGTTCTCGACGACAAGACCTAACGGTCTTCTACGAGTCCCCGCGTTCTTTTATTTTTTATCGATCTAATTTTGTAAATTTTTTTTATTGTCATTTACTTATTATTCTTATCTTGTAATCTTGTAAACTTTATATTTTATAACGACATTTTGTTTAAAATGTAATAAAGAACAAAAAAAAAAAAAAAAAAATAGGAAGATTGTTAATGTAAATATAAATAATTTACATTAACGATCTTCCAGATATTCTCACATCTAAGGTGGCATTGTTTGCTGATGATACTACCATTATTTTTGTCGTGATAAGAAACCAACACCCTCTGATTGCTTGGAGGGGGCATTTGAGCTTGAAAAGGATCTCACTTCTGCTACAGCATGGGGCTCACAGAGGCTTGTGAACTTCAATACAGATGAAACTCAATTTTTTTCAACCAATCGTTATTGTAATAAGTTAGATCTTCCTATGTACTTGATGAATCATCTACTCTTCATCTTCTAGGATTAACTCTTACTTCCGATCTTTCTTGGATATCAAATCAGTTTCAAAATTAGCATCTGCTAAAGTTGCATCTTTTTATCGAGCTCTACACTTTCTTACTTCGGATTCTATTTTCTATCTCTATATATCTCAAATCCGGTCTTATATGGAATACTTTTTCCATATCTGGGGCGGATATTCTAATGATGCCCTTTCTCTTTTAGACAAAGTGCAAAAACGCATTGTAAACATAGTTGGACCTGCTCTTGCAGCCAACCTCTAACCATTATCACATCGTCGTAATGTTGCTTCTCTTTCTCTTTTCTACAAATACTATAATGGGCACTTTTCTAAAGAGCTAGTGTCTCATCCTTTTTCTGTGACTGTTCCTAAGTGCTCCAAAAACGCTTATTTGTCTAGTTTTTTTCCTCGAATACCAGCATTTTGGAATTTGCTTCCTTCATCTTGTTTTTCTGATTCATATAATTTGCAATCCTTTAAGTTGTCCGTCAATCGTTATCTTGCTCTACAATCTTGATCTTTTCTCTTCCAGTAACTTCCAACTTTAATTAGTGGTTGCTTGCAGCCTTGTTAGAAGCAAAGATGTTTAAAAAAATTTAAATCTTTAGGACCGAATATTAATGATATCGGAGGGCAAGACTATGACAATGGTTCTAATACAAATTTTTGAAGTATCAGAAACCTTTGAAAACCCAAAAATTAAAAGTGAAGCTGAATCACTTGGAAACATTATAAGAGATTATATGTTTTTAGTGACTTTTTTTGTTATAACTTCCTCCTCCAAGTAAACTTTGCAAGTAAAGAACTTCAAAGTAAATCAGTAGACGTATCAACATCCCTTTGCTTATTTGAAAAACTTTTGAGTTGGTTGATCAAATACAGAAATACACTGGATTCGAGCAAGTTTCACTGGATTGCACATTTTAGTTTAAGCAAAAACACTCGCAGAAGGCTTAAAAATATATCCAGAGTTTCAAAATAACCGGTTCCGGAAACAAACAAAAAAACATTTCAATTATGAAGACAATAATGAGTCTAATATAAAAGCTTTAAATACATTCAAAGTATCTTTTTTTATGTTAACTTTAGATAAAACTAAACAATTGCTAGAAAGTCGTTTTGAACAATTAAAAAATCATGATAAATTAATTGGGTTTTCGGGAACATTTCAAAATATCGAAAAAGAAGTATTAAAAAAACATGCAGCAGAAATAAAAATTGACAGGTTCAAAGATTATAAAAACATGTCTAATAATAATGTAAAGCCGGACTTAGACGGTACTCCTGAAAACCATTGTTTTTCGTGTTTCAGCTTTTATTTGAGAATGACAGAGCTACAGTATTTCCAAACCTATTTATTGCTCTTCGCGCATATTCAACGATTTCTGTGAGCGTTGCTTCTGGAGAGAGATCATTTTCTAGATTAAAACTTATAAAAAATTATCTAAGGTTAACAATAACTCAGAATAGATTAAGCAGTTTAGCGATCATGTCGATTAAAAGTCAAAAAGCAAAACAACATTGAAGAACTTGCAAACTACTTTACAAGATATTTCCGAGAAAAAACTTATATATGTAGAACATCACTATTGTCTATGCAGATTTATATTTAATAAAATTCAGTTAAATTTATTCGTTAATATATATACGATTATCGTGATAAAAATATTTAAACATTTTTTTTTTATTTAATTGAAGAATGACATTATTGAGTATATATACTTAACAATGAACACGGTTTTACCCACGTAGATTAGTATTCTTCACCCATTCCCTTTTTATTTAGGTTTTCATTTGAGGCCCCACATACTAAATTTGTTTGGGTTATTTAAATAGTCTGTGAAAACACATTTAGGAAAAACAATCTTGCTTAAAAATATTTTTTACGTATTTATAAAGTAATTATTAAATATGTTTGATTCAACTTTCCTGTCAAAAATTGGCATTGAATTTAAGATTGGTAGTGAGATTTTATGTCAATAGTTTCTTTTCTTCCTTTTCATATATTTTATGTGTATGTGTTAAGGTATCGTTAAAAAAGCGTATGTGTAGGGGAGACCGTGGCTAGTTGCAACAGGGGTAAGTTGCAACAATGCGGTTTAAATAATGGTTTTTGTATATTTTTCCTAAATTTTTCTTAAATAATATAAATATAACTTTAAAACGTCAGCTGTAAAAAATCTACAGTTATTAAATAAAAATATCAAAAGTTATTGATATTTTTTTTTTGATATAAAATTCTAAATTTCGTTTTTGAAGTTTTTTTGGGTTTTACTTTAAACTCAGAGGTATATGACCGTAATAAAGTAATGGTAAGTTAAAAAAATCTTTTTCAAACACGATAAGTCAAAAAGAAAATTTTTTTTCAATAAAAATAGTTATATACAATGATTAGAGTGATTATGATGCTTATGGGGTAAGTTGTATCAAGTTGCTTGGGGTAAGTTGAATCATAAATTAGCTGCGGGCTTTGTTGATTTTACGCACTTTACTAGTTTTTTCTAAATGGACGCTTTTTTATGTAACAGCGTAACAATAAACGAAAACAAAAAATTTATGATGAAGATAAGTTTATATAAGTTGTATATGTATATAATATATATGAAGCATATGTATATATATGTATATATGTCTTATATATTATGTATATATACATGTATTGTATATTATGTATAATATACATATTACATACATGTATATATATATATATAGTACATAAATATATATATATATATATATATATATATATATATATATATATATATATAAATTTATACATAATATACATATAACATATATGTATATATACATAATATTTAATACATAATTATATATAAATACGCTTCATATATATTAAATACATTTACAACTTAAATAAACTTTTAATCTTTTTTTTTTCTTTTTTTAATTTTATTTTTTTAATCATCATTTTTTAAACTTATCTTTATCATAAACTTTTGTTTTAATTTATATATATATATATATATATATATATATATATATATATATATATATATATATATATATATATATATATATATATATATATATATATATATACATATATGTTGTATGTATAAATTTATATATATATATATATATATATATATATATATATATATATATATATATATATATATATATATATATATATATATATATATATATAGCCATTCCAGACGATTTTTATATAAGTCAATTAAGCATATACAATTTTTGTCATTGTATAGAGCTTGACTTGACTTAAAAAATGAGGGGTCATTTAGCCTTTGAAGTTAAGCGGATCCAAAGTTATTGAATTTTTTGTAGTGCAAAAATTGATGATTTTTTGATGAAAGGTATAGGGTTTAAGTTAAATTTGCAGTGATATGGCACCGAAAAAGAGAGTATTTTTGGATCGTATTGACTTTTGAATAACTTTTGAACCGTTATTACATTTGACTTGAAATTTTCAATATTGATTCAACAACTATAAGTTGATAATATACAAAAAAAAGATTTTAATTTTGTCGGGATTGCCCAGAAACATATGCTTTACGGACTGAGGGCTTTTACTTATTTACTTAGTTTTGGTGTCATATTGACTCTTGAATAATTCTTGAACCGTTATTACATTTGACTTGAAATTTTCCATATTGACTCACCAAGTATAAGAAAATAATATACCAAAATATTTTTATTTAGTTCTGAATGGATTGTCCAGAATCGTCTATTTTACAGACTGTGGGTTTTAACTTATTTACTTAGTTATGGTGTCATATTGACTTTAGAATAACTTATGAACCATTATTACATCTAACATATATATATATATATATATATATATATATATATATATATATATATATTATATATATATATATGTTATATATATATGTTATATGTATATTATGTACACATTTATATATATATATATATATATATATATATATATATATATATATATATATATATATATATATATATATATATATATATATATATACATGCATACATATATGCAAAGGCAAAGATACATTGATCATTCATATATAAATAAATGATGATGTAGGTTAAGTTGTATAAAATGACTTTAATGTTTTTCTATTTTATTGTTATTAGATTAAACTGTTATTTTGTGCTTAAGTAAAAATTGTAAATGAGAACTTACAAGAGAAAAACTGAAAAAGGATTTAATCCAACAGCAGTGGTAATAGAGGCAGCAGACCATGTTATTGATGTAAAAGAAATATTGATTAGAGCATCAGCAAAAATGTATAGAATCCACTACTCAACTCTTTTTCGTTACATAAATAAAGTAAATAAAGTTAATATGGGAATGCCGCTACCTATTCCTGGTTATAAAAAGTCACGCCAAGTTTTCAATTTAGAACAAGAAAAAGCTATTGCTTCATATATATCAACAGCTTCTGATATTTATTTTGGATTATTACCTTATGAAGCACGAAAATTTGCATTTGAATGTGCTATAAAGTATAACATTAATTTTCCAAAATCATGGTTAAAACTTTCAATGGCTGGTCCTGACTGGATGAGAGAGTTTTTAAATCGACATTTAAGATTGTCTATCAGAACTCCAGAAGCAACAAGTCTTGCACAAGCAACTAGTTTTAATCGTGCTAATGAAGGTGTATTTTTTCAAAAATTATCAGATGTTTTAGATAGAAATCATTTTTCTGCATCTAATATTTACAATTTTGATGAGACTGGTATCACCACTGTGCAAAAACCAAACAAGATAATTGCTCGTAAAGGTATTAAGTAAGTTGGAGCATTAACATCTCAAGAACAGGGGACACTAGTGACAATGGTGTTAGCTGTAAATGCATGTGGCAATAGTGTGCCTCCAATGTTTCTATTTCTGAGAAAGAAATTTTTTGATCACTTTATTCGTGATGGACCAAATGAATGCATTGGTGCTTCAAATGGGTCAGGCTGGATGAATGAGGAGTGCTTTGTTACTTACTTAAACCACTTTGTTCGGCATGTCAAGCCCACAAAAGAAAGCCCTGTGCAATTACTTTTAGACAACCATCAGTCTCCTTTATCTGCTCAATTAATAACATTGTGTAAAGATAATGGTATAGTTTTGCTTTCCTTCTCTCCTTATTACTTACATAGGTTGCAACCTCTAGATAAATCTGTATTCGGACCATTCAAAAAATGCGTTGCTAATGCACAAGACTCATGGATGAAACAATGGCCAGGAAAAACAATGAGTATATATGATTTGCCAGGAATTGCAAAAATAGCCTTACAGCATTCTCTTACACAACAAAACATAACATCTGGTTTTAGAGTGGCAGGAATATTCCCATATGATAAGGATATACTTTCAAATGCAGATTTTGCTCCATCATTTGTTACTGATCATCCAGCAACTCAATTTAAACAGGTATTGATATTAGTATATCAACTTCAATCTCAGATGCAATTCCATCTCCGGCATCATTAGAATTTTCCCCAGAGAATGTAAGACCTCTGCCAAAAGCACAATCTAAGAAAGAAATACTCACTAGATCAAAGAAAAAGTATGCAGAAATTCTTACAGATACTCCAGTAAAACAGCGGCTTGTGGCTGAAAAAGAAGTTAGTTCTAGAAAGAGAAAATCTAATATTTCTACATCAACAAACAAAACAAAAAAATATTAAAGGTGAATTAAAATGGAATTAATGTAATTTTTTGCACTAAAAAAATTGTTTTTAAAGAAAATTTTATTGTGTTTTTATATCCTAAAAACAGAAAAAAAGCAGAACTTAAAAATCCTAAATACTCCTCTTGACTTTTTTTAAACTTAATTGTTGTTTATTTGAGCAAGAGAACTTTTTTTTTCAAAAATGGTTTTTAGTTTTCTAAACAAGTCAGGTATATGTGAAGTCTAGCATAATAAGTGTATTGCAACTCAAGGAAAATTTTTTTATTGTAATTATAAAATTTTTGTTGCCAAATAGAAATTACAGATTAACTAGTAATTTTTCTGTGAACTCTACAAGGCTTATTCTTTTAAAGTATTGTGTTGCAACTTGCCCCGATGCGGGGTAAGTTGCAACATTTTTTTTTTCATTTTTGTTTCATTATTGCGGAATAACTAAGTTTTATATTTTATGTCACTAAGATCTATTTTACAATCCTAAAAAAAGTTTCAAAAATATTAAAGTTTAAGGAGATAAATGCATTTTTTTAATTTTGTTACAACTCCCCTACACTACATACACTTTTTTATCGATACCTTTATCAAGGTATTGTTAAAAAAGTGTTATTAATTTTGTTTCTAAATCATTTAAATTTATAGAAAAGTAAATTTAATATTTGATTTAATGTATTTTTATATGGTCTTTTTTTAACAGATATTAATATCTTAAATCACCATTAAAATTTTTGAATCAATTGATTTAAAAATTTCACTGATGGTTTAAGGTTTTGATTTAAGATTAATTTGTCAGTTTTTGAAGTTTAATTATGAAAGTTTTATATTATAAGTTTTATACAATAAGTTTTTATTTTATCAAAGTTTTGACGAAATTTATTAAAAAAGAATTCAGGGATTCATTCACGTTATTGTTATTTTTAATTAGTGTCTGCCAGACAACATTAGAATACTCATTGGCGTTAGCGCTTTGGCGGTTAGCACAAAAGCCATTTTTTTCGATTATCAGATAAAACAAACTATAAAAAATCGCACGCGATTTTCTCGATAATTGTCAGCAGGTTAATCGAAATTGCAAAAATCGTAACCAATTACCTTCGATTCCTTATCTAAAAATCACTATTATAATTACAGAATAATCGCATCGCAGTAACGCAAGTGCTTACATGAGAAACATCGTAAATAAATATTTTATTGTGAATATTTTGAAAGATTTGAATGCTTTCATTTTAGTTTTCTTAAAAACAGTACTAGGAATGCAGATATTTTGCGGCTGTGGCGCAGAGGTTAGAACGCTTGCTGTAGAAGCAGGAGATCCAGGTTCGAAACAATCTCTGGACATATATTCGAGTCACGGTAAGGAAGGTGGCGTAAACTTCATAGTTAAATGCACTTCTACGGTGCTCTGTAGCAAGACCGTTAGGTCTTTTTGGAGCACCTAATTAACAAAATAAAAAATTGTGCCGTCTTAACAAGAAGTGATATCCAACGAGTGCCTGAAATAAAATCAGGAATTGTGAAATTTGAAAAGATGATATCAATAAGTTTCTTAAATGCAGCAGTTGTCTTGGTTGAATTGTAGACAGGAAAAAAGAATAAGAATATGATAGTTAGAGATATCTTTGGATTTATTATAATAAGTCTATATTAAAATTCCCCATCAAGATAACATGTCTATTTTGAGAGCACAGCTTTTCAAGTAAAATACTAAAATGGTCATAAATGAGTTCATTAGGGTTCATTGATGGATGCCGATATATAAAACCAATGATAATGTTTTTTTTAAGGGATTTTTATTTTTCAATAAGATAGATTTAGGGTATTTAGGAATATTCACTTAGAGATCACTGCGAACATTGCAGTTAAATTTTGACCGTAAATGTAAAAAAACACCACTTTTTTCGGCGTAATTAGGACAATGCACTATAGTAAAACTGAAAATTGTAATGGAATCCATAAAAGATCCCACGGACCTAACTGAGAATTAAGAAATTTATTTGATTAACTTTTTGTTTTTACTTTAATAAGTAAAATTTATTTTTATGAAGTAAAAAAACATGGGTTTTTAGTTTTTTTAAAATATTTTTACATTAGTATAACATTCATAAGTTAATGTTATAATGCTTTATAACAGTTAATAAAAGTAAGTCAAAGAGAATAAGAACTAACAGTTCAATCTCTCTGTATCTATTATCACGTTCATTTTTATCATCAGGATTCCCCAATGATTGTACTTCTTTCAACTACCTCAAAGCTGACTTGAACTCTAACCGTAATTTTCTTAGTGATGGCTCTCGGGTAGAAATCTATTGTCTATCTGCTGACCAATGTGCTTCTTATGTAACTTCTTGGATTCAGACTGTCGTGTAATCTTTCATTTCCTCAACAATTCCAAGTCAAGCCTCACTCTTTCCCATGAATTTCGTTGTGCAGCTGAAATTTCCAATCATAACCATTACTTCCATATTTATCATTAAAAAAAATTCTCAAAAAAACAGACGTCTGTTTACTATTGCTAGAAAAAATTGTAAAGATCTTTTGTTTAACACTAAAACTCACTTTTCTCAGGTCAAAAAAACCTCGTAATTCATCTCAAATATTAGGCTTCAGAGACTTCTGGAGAATCTTTAATAATGTCTATAGCAAGGGTAAAACTGTTATTCCACCTCTCTTGCATGATTCATATTTTGTTACCTCACCTTAAGACAAAGCTGAACTGTTTGCTAAGAATTTTTCATCTATATTATCTCTTGATTTCACTAATCACATCCTACCTGATATAACCAAAAAATAGGTTGATCCATTGCTTGACATTTGTATCTCTCCAGCTTCTGTATCTAAAGTAATTTCCAGCTTAGACTCTTCTACAGTTTGTGGTCCGGACAACATACCTGTTATAGTCTATACTTTCAAAACTACTTAACAAGTGCTTATCAGAGTCTTGTTTTGCAGCCTACTGGAAAGTATTATCTGTTATCCCTATTTTCAAAAATTTTGGAGAGCAATCTGACTCGTCTAACTACCGTCCCATTAGTCTTCTTCCTATCATAAGTAAGGTTTTTGATTCTATAATTAACAAACACTTAACCTCTCATCTTGAATCTAATAACTTTCTGATTATCAATACGGATTTCAATCTTCTTGTTCTACAGCTGATTTGCTAACAGTAATAACTGAAAGATTTTGTCGTGCATTAGTTAGATGTGGAAAGGTTAACGCTATCGCTCTTGACATTTCTAAAGCTTTTGATAAAGTTTTTGATAACATCTTTAAGATTATTGAATTCTTCCTTACCAATCTTAGTATTAAAATTGTCCTCAATAGATAGCACTTTTCTTCATATCTTGTCACTTCAGGGGTTCCTCCAGATTCTGCCCTTAGCCCTCTCTAATTTAGATTAATAATCTTTCAGATATTCTTACATCTAAGTTGGCATTGTTCGCTAATAATACTTCCATTTATTCTTATTTTGATAAGAAGCCAATACTCTCTGATTGCTTAGAGGGGGCATTTGAGCTTGAAAAGGATCTCACTTCTCCTAAAGCATAGGGCTCACAGTGGCTGGTGAACTTTAATTCAGATAAAGCTCAATTTTTTCTGCGTTATCGCAATAATTTAGATCTTCCTATATTTATAAACGGTAATGTACTCGATGAGTCATCTACCCTTCATCTTCTAGGATTAACTCTTACTTCCGATCTTTCTTGGAAACCATATATCAAATCAGTTATAAAATTAGCACCTGCTAAAGTTCCATCTCTTTATCGTGCTCTTCATTTTCTTACTCTAGATTATATTCCTTATCTCTATAAATCTTAAATCCGTCCTTGCATGGAATACTGTTGCCATATCTGGAGCGGATTTTCCAAAGATATCTTTTTTTTTAGACAAGGCGCAAAAATGCATTGAAAACATAGTTTTATAATGCTCTTGCATTCAATCTTTAACCAATGTCACATTGTCGTAATGCTGCTTCATTTTATATTTTATATAAATACTATAATAGGCGCTGCTCTAAAGAGCTAGCGTCTTTTGTGCCATCCACATTCATTCTCGTGTTACTCATCATTCAATTAAGTTTCATCGTTTTACTGTAACTGTTCCTAAGTGCTTCGAATATTGTTCTTCGACTAGTTTTTTTATTCGAACACCAGTTCTTTGGAATTCCCTCTCTTCATCTTGTTTTCTTGAATCATTTAGTTTAGCGCTCTCGTTCGTAGAGAATTTATAAGCATCTTAAAATATTTAATATAGATATTATTATTGTAAATAATATTTATTGTTACTTTTTTATTAAAATACATTTTATCTCTCCACCATGGCAATCAAAAAAATAATACCGATTGCGAATTAATATTTCATTTTAAGATCTTTCTGATTACATAAAGTTTATTGACTTACTTTTTAACATTGACAATATTGAAATTAAAATTGAATGAAATTGAAATTAATAATTAATTACTTCATAATGAAATATATTATTATTGTAAATAATATTTATTGTTACTTTTTTATTAAAATACATTTTATCTCTCCACCGATTTGTAAAAACAAAAAAATTAAATTAATTTAGATCGATTTTCCTTTTTTTTTTCCCCATAGATTTTTACTTATAATAAAGAAAAAATAAAATGCAAAAAAATATACGTAGACCTAAAAGTGTTTTCATTTTGAGCTTCAATATTTTTTTATTTTTTTATGCAAGACTTTACATAGTGATACGATGACTATCAAAAAAGTAATACCGATTGGGTGTTAATTTTATTTAAAGATCTTTTCGATTACATTTTTAATTTTCATTATGAAGTAATTAATTATTAATTTCAATTTCATTCAATTTTAATTTCAATATTGTCAATGTTAAAAAGTAAGTCAATAAACTTTATGTAATCAGAAAGATCTTAAAATGAAATATTAATTCGCAATCGGTATTATTTTTTTGATTGCCATCGTATCACTATGTGAAGTCTTGCATATAATACCGATGCAAAAAATACCGATTGCGTATTAGTATTTTAATTGAAGATTTTTCCGATTACAAGAAGTTAATTGATTTACTTTTCAACAATGTTAATGTTAAAAAGTCAACTAACTTAATGTAGTCGGTGAAGTAAAATCTGCAAATAAAATATTAATACGCAATCGTATTATATGTTTGATTGACAATCTATTTACTAAACAATCCGCACAAACATTAGTGTATAATCGCAATAGTTTTCTTACGTGTAAAAATCATTATTTTTTGTATATTTTATATATACTTTTAAATATTTACTCTATTCATTCAAAATGTTAAATCGTTACAAAATAGTATTAGATATTTGATAGTTAAGAATGAAATTCTGAAAGAATCAGGCAAAATTTCAAATTTTCTATAGTGACCTCCCCTTAAATTAGTAATTTTTACAAAATATTGTTACTATTCATACTAAAAGCTTTATTCTAAAAACTTTTAATGGATATCACCATTCATTAATTTTCCAGATATTGGATTTCAAATTTTTACTTAGTTTTTAGAAATATTGATCAAATGGTGTCAAAAGCATTTTTAAATTTAATATATACTTTTCAATGGGCATTTCACCCGATTATGGTTTTTTGGCTTGATTAGAACTAAAAATGATAAAATAGGTAAAGTAAACATTTTGGTATGTCTAAATACCTTGCTTCAAAGGTACGCAAAAATTGATTTTTTGCCTTTAAAATACAAACATACTTATGATAATTTAAGAAATTAGGCTAAATACTCTTAGCGCAATTTTTGTGACCTCATAATGCTTAAAGCCATTACGAGGTCACAAAAATTTTCATCTAAAGCCTTGGTACTCTATGTATTTCTTATATTATTAAACTTCATCTGGTAAATTACTAGAAAAGGTACTGGAAAAGTTTTAATGATTTTACTCGCTTTATGATTTTACTTGTTTTAAATAGTTTTCTTTTAGTTAAAAGGCATTTTACGTTAACCCTCAAGGTATTATTCAGTTCAGCCAACAATTTTTGAAAAGCAGTTTGTTTTAAATGAAATATGTAGAAAGTCAGTCAAACTACTATAAAAATTTGAAGTTGACCCTCCGAACCCGTTTGTAATACTGATTTGAGTACTTTTTTGTTTCCTCTGTGTTGTTTTAAGACATCCCAGCGATGCGTCGAACTTGGAAAAAATGTATACGATAGTAATAAAAAATTTACTGCAAAACAAGCAGCATTGCTGTTTAGCTAAGTTCAACGAATACGTCAAACATAGTATATATATATTGCATGTTTATTGAGATTTAAAATTATTGCTTACATCCCATCTTTCATCATTGCTTCTTTCGTTCTCGAATAATCATATAAACTTTTTCTTCATCTGTTTTACAATTTAGCCATTGTAGCGTTTGATTTCGAGACCACCTTGTCAAAGCGTTCCATAAAAAAAATTGTAACAATACTAACGATAAAGCAAATAATAATTAAGAAAAAATAATAATAACAAAAACATAGAAAGGAAGTCAGTGCCGACGCGAATAGGTGGAGTAGGTGTCACGTGTAGAGTGGGGGGGGGGGTGCCGTTACAACTTTTGCCGACTAAAAATAATAAAAAAAAAGGTACTCGTTTTTTAAACTTTGCCGACTCACTAGTCGACATTTGCCGATTGACTGGTCGACATTTGTCGATTGGTTGTCTAAATTTACCAACTAACTTGTCTAAAGGGTCTACATTTGCCGACTGACTTGTTTGAAAATGTCAAATTTGCCGACTAAATGAACGAAAAAATCATTGTAGGGGAAGGGGGGAGGGAAAGAGTTTCACCCCTCCCCCCATCCCTCATCGCGCCGGCCTTAAAAGAAGTGCAGCATACTTGGAATACCGCTGGTAGTTTGGAATACTCCAATATCTCAATTAATATAAACACCATCTGTGTTGTTTTTTCGGAAGTACTGGGACAAATAGGACATGAAGTAAATAATTAACAAAAACAGTACCATCTGGTTATTTTTGCTGACAGCCACACGTTAACGTCAATTTTGAAAACTTTTTTGGTAAGAATGTAATCCTTTATAAATATTTATTAATGTATTCAAAATCCTCCTTTTAATCGATTAAATTATTGAGAAACTTTATTGATCTATGATTGTGTTTTGATTTTAGTTTACTTATGAATGTCAATGAAAAAAAAAGTGAATACAATTTGGAACATTAAATTCCAAATTACTTGCACCTCAAGCAAAATCTACTTTTAGTAGAAAAAAATCTTCAAAAGTACTTTTTAAAAAATACTTTTGAAGATTTTTGTTTCAATAGAAATTTTGATAAGGTTCCTAATTCTTGTTTTAGTTAATTTTTTATATCATTAAAATAATACAATTTTTCCATAATTTAGTTTTTTTTATTGAACTAACCAATTTACAACTGGTATTCCAAATATGCAAAAAAGTACACAAATAATTACTTTGAAATTTATTTACTTTGACGATAGCGCTCATAGACATATTTTACTCTGTGAAGCTGCAGGATTATATTGTAGAGAAATATTTCAAGTATTTTTAAATACAATACTGAAGTAGAATAATAATTAATATAAATGTTTAAATCACGTTATTTGCATTATTGACTAATTCACAATAAAATACAATATATAAACATATAAATAAGATTTTTTTTACTCTGTTGAGCTGCAGGATTATATAGTACAGAAATATTTCAAGTATTTTTAAATACAATGCTGAAGTAGAATAATAATTATTATAAATGTTTAAATCACGTTATTTGCATTATTGACTAATTCACAATAAAATACAATATATAATTTTTTTTAACTTAAAAAATAAGATTTTAAAATTGGAAAATTCTAGGGTCCCATAATTATCGGGGGCTCCAGGCTATGGCCTAGTCTGGTCTATTGGGTATAATCGAGCACTGTTTAAGGATATAAAAAATACCTTTTTATAAATCCAGCAAAAATACTACCAGTTTTTATCTAGACATTTCTTATTTCAATTTTAATTTAGAAACTCATTTTTAAAAAACAGACGCAAACTCTAAATATTGTTTACAAACTTTCATCTTTTGTTTGCAATGTTTTGAAACAATATGGGATAGTTTTTTACAAAGTGGTATGCGATCGCTTAACTTTAAATTATGATAATTACGCGAAATTTAATTGAAAACTATGTTACTGTTCCTTGAAAATTGACGACTTTTTACTTCAGCTTTATTATATTTCTTTGTTATAAACAACCTCGAATTTAGGAAATATATCGAAACGAAAATAAAATTTACGAAATATATCGAAACGGCCTCGAATTTAGGAAATATATCGAAACGACTCTTTTTAGGAAATATATTTATTGATCAAAAAGGCAAATGTTGAACGATACTCCAACTTAAGTTGTTCTAAACCCAATATATAAAAATATCATTTTTTTTTAAGTTGCTGTAGAAGTTTTAGTAAAATTTCCTTTTCTAGGAACCTATATCTTTTTTAGCCGTTCACTTATGTTTTGCTGAGGTATACGTTAGTAATTCGGTATTGGTAACAGGAAACATTTTGCTCAAGAATTAGCAAATAAGATTCAAAAAGTTTGACATCATCGCCTAGTTTTTCAACGTCAATATGAACTTGTTTGCCTTTTTAAATTCTGACAAAGAAACAATCGAGTGGCATGATAACGAAGATGCTAACATCATTGATCACTGAAAATTTTTTCTAAAAGCATTGAAATTCCAACAATTAAAGATCGAAGTCTGATTTGGAAACGAATTTAGGCTTTAAACAGAAATTCCACAAACTATTTTTTTTAAACACAAAAAACTATTTCAATTGAAATATACACTTACAAAAATTTTTATTACTTTTCTTTGATTAAAGAAATTATCACGTAATACACTGCGGGGTTCTTAAAATGCCACATTATGTCAAATGGGCGTATTTTTGAACAGCCTCTAAACGGCAATTTGCTGTAGCGTGCAACTATTTAAGTAAATATCACAAGCATCGTAAATTTTAGTAAATCTTAAAGTTCGAATTTTTCAATAAGTTATTCAAATTTTTTTTTAATGAACACGATTTTAAAAATAATTATTAAAAAATCGCCTAACAAACAAAGTTATTTAGAATCGTGCATACAAAATAAATACGTGCATACAAAATAAAATCATTTCAAATTTATTGTAGAATTATTATCAAATATTATATAGCCAAATGACAAACCGAAAAGTTATACTCAAAAATGCGGATAACTTTGAATACAGCTGTAAACAAGTAAACAAATAATTTAACAAACTGATAATAAATTCTTTCAAAGCTAAATTACAATATTTATGAAACAGAGACTGCCAGTTAAACTATTTGGCAAAATAACAACTTCGTTAAATAGTTGGCGTGTTATTAATAGGGTGTCCTGTATACAGTTTTATCCACACAAAAAAAAAAAATTCGTACAAAAACACCATTTTCAAACAAACAAAAAATAATTAATTTTTAGGTTGTATTTCTGCGATTAGACATATTTGCAGTATAAATACCAAAATTGAAGATATCCAAAACAAACCAGACTTGTCTAACGATCGCACTTATTTATGAGTGACAAAAAGAGAGTTTTTAAAACTTCTCTTAAATTAGTAAAAATGAAGGAGCGGGACGAAAGACAAAATTATTTTTTTAAATGAGCTGAATACATTACAGCTGTAGTTTTGTTTTCGTTTTATCGCCATTATTAACCTCAATTGTCAAAAATGTCGAAGAAACTGCTCCTAAAAAATTCAATTATTTTTAGTATAGGGAGAAAACGATTAGTTTTTATCGATGGAAATAATTTTTCGATAATACTTAAAAAATTTCGATTATACTTATTAAAAGTAAAAAATTATTTTCATTGATAAAATTTTCGTTTATGTATGTGTATATGTACGTAGGTATGTAAGTGATTTTCTACTAATATATATATATATATATATACATGTATATGTATATTAATGACATTTTAATAGTATAATAAGATTTATATGTAAAATTGAAAATACATCATTTACGGTGACATACTATTTATTTAAACTTTTAAACTTATTAAAACTTTATTAACTTTAATAAGTTAAATAAATAGTATGTCACCATAAATGATGTATTTTATGTGTATATATATATATATATATATATATATATATATATATATATATATATATATATATATATATATATATATATATATATAAATAAAACGTTTCAACTTTGAAAACCAGAAAAAAGTTGAGTTACATTGTAATCTGACAGTTATAAAGATTTGATTCAAATTTTTGAACTAGGAAGGGAAGCAACAAGATTTTCCATACAAAGAAATTTTGAATTTCGCAGATGATTTTGGTTTGGTTCAGCATGATATTTCACGTTTTCACAGAACACTTGCAAACTATTAGGACTAACAATAGTCGTCTTGTAGCAACCAATGCAGTAACTAACTCGCGTTAAAACTTCTAGTAATCTATTAAGAATAAGAAACGAGAAAAAAAAATTAAAAAAAAAATTATTTCAAACAAATTATATAAAAATTTAAAAACTAACAATGAACCAATTCCAATTCGCTGATAACCTTGGTCTACCTTTACGTCAATAATTCTACCTCTCTAAAAGTGTAAACTTTTAGAATTAAAAAACTTTAAAACAAAATAAAAGAAAATATTTATAAAAATTGGAAAATAATTGTAATGATCCACCTTTGATGCAGAGTGAATAAATTTTTGTTCTACTGTCAACGTAGCTGCTCCCAAAATTTTTTTTAAGCGTAAATCTTCCAATACTACGACATAATACATACCCATACATTCAGATAAAATAGAATAATAATCTAAAAACAAAAGAATCGAATCGAAAGAACTTATGCAGTACCATGGTCACATCCTAGTAATTATATAATCGAAAACCATAGAACGCATGTTAAAGTATACCTTGAAACAAGAATTTCGAATCGCATAATCTTTTTATGCTCTCCTCTCCATTTTCTGATATCAATTCCACAAAACCTTATTAATTTCATATAAAAAAGTGCTTGAATTGATAACTATGTTTTTAACTCAGCAATAATAGAAAAAACAATATTTACAAAAAAAAATAACAATAACATTGATTCGCGATATATCGTTACCACTATTGATCAATATCATAGTCGTATATTTTGGTTATGGACACAACTTTATAATGTCATTTTAACATTAAATAAACGTTTACTTTAAACTTCATAAAACAATCATAATAAGCAACATTGGTTGAATAAATTTTTTTTAAACAGGTATGCATTCGTTCAAAAAAAAAAAAAAAAAAATCTAGTTGAATCTAAATTTTGAAGCGGGTTGCTCGAAAAAATGTCTTGTAAAATTTGAACTTTAAAAATGCTTTAGAATTGATAGTAATTAATAACACAACAATTTGTAAAAATATAACAATATAAAAAGATTCAATAACCTTTGAGATAATCGTCTGAACGAAGAGGGCGCACCATTGATTTATTGGACAGAATATCGTTTTTCAATGAACTGTGTTTGGAAAGAGTAATACTATCTTTCATAGAGACTCCATCGATTAAATCTTTTGAAAATAACTCCATATTTCAAAATATGCTGAAGTAATATTATTGAAATATTTAAAAACCCAAAAAAACTTTTATTTGTAAATAATCACGTTTTAAAATCGATTAATTTAAATACCTGATAATTCTTTGATAAAGTAGCAATTAAATGCCACGCTATTCTACAACACCATACTAGAGACGTCACTTTTTTAAACAAATAACTAATTATATCTATTTCGTTAGAAAAATTAATTAAAAAAAAACACGACAGAACGAAATTTTAGCATATGATTTAATTTAACAGCTTTGTTAGAAAGAAAAAAGCTATTTTATTGCATAATTTAATTTTTTGAAAGGAAATAAATTAAATCTGACACAGGAATAAATTATGACGCTAAAACAATAATGTTAGTTGACATATACTGGAACTGAGCCGACATTAAAATTAAATCTATTTAACGTCATATTAAGATTTTTATTTTTATTATTTAAAATTTTTTATTTTTCGTGTTAAAAAACCTTAATGAATTAAATTAAAAACAAAAAACACATTTTAAGTATGAATTGTTGCTTGCATATAATAAAATACTCCAGAGATCAAGCCACAAATTCTACGTCATAAATAATTATGCAAAAAGTATAAAAAAAGATATTTCAAGCGTTTGTTAATTTTTTGTTGTTGTACAAAACAAAAAAACAAAACAAAAAAATAAAGTTTACACGAACTAGAAATGCGAAAGTTATTTAAGGGTATAAGATTAAAGTTGAAAAAATGTACTTAAAGCAATCTAATTCTAATATCTATATTTAATATCCAATCATAACAGAAAAGTTCTTATCCAAGTAAGGTGATGGCTTCTTTATAACTAATACATTTTTAATTTCGTCGTATGTAAATGTTAGGCTTTTTATATCATCTAAATGAAACGTTTATCATATTTAGATATCAGAAAATACATGTGAATTAAAGTCGAGTAAATATATATACATTTAAAAAAAAAGGAAAACAAACAAAACTTACTGTCTAACATAGAAGTGCAATATGCTGGCTTCTTTTTCATTCCTAACACAATAATACGTTCTACCCATGATTTAGTTGAATAGTTGTTTTTCTTGTCCCTAAAAGCAAAAGCTAATATAAAATACTTATTGCAACATTTTAAAGTCTTTTATAAGAAGACTTTTATAAATTTTTTCATAATTTGAATTTTTGTCGAATAAGAAAATAAAAGAACTTGTAACTTATGAGAGATTTAAGTTTTTATAATACTAAAGTTTTTATAATACTAAAATTTAAACTGGAAAGTTGTAAAGGCAACTCGGTTCGGCATGTTAAGGCGAAGACGAACTTTTTTAAAAATCTTTTACTAAACTTATATTCACCTACAGATTTTAAATTTGCATCTAATATTCTCTCAGTATTCGCAAATTATGATCATGTGAAACTTGACACAAAAAAACATGACTACATCTAAGTACGAACAAAAACATCTCTGCCTAATTTCAGATTGCATCTTTAATATAAAATTTTGTTCAGTTTCTTAATTTTCCACAGAAATTGCAATCTTTTTGTTATTATACACGAGCTTTTCATTTAATAAAATACTTCAACAAAAATAGTTTTCTGTTGCGTATACTATTAAAGTAAAAACAGTCAAATATTTGTGGGAAATTTAAATGAAGCCTCTATAGATAGCTAGTATTTTGAAAATAGTGGCTAAAAACATATAGAGCAATCACTTTTTTTTAATAGTTTCACCTCACTCCATTTATAATGGTTTATAAGCTTCTTCATTTAAACTCATTGAACAGAATTGTTGCAATAAAGATAAAAATATCTAATAAATTTTATTTTAAAAATTCAAACATATATTTTTTTTTATACCATTTCATAATGCCTCCGCTGCTCATACTAATTTCTGATAATAAATATTTTCCATCTTTATAATCTAGAGAATGGCCATCATCTAAATATATTTCTCCTTCAGCATCGCCCTGAGTAAAATACAAACTATTAGCAAAATATGTTAATTTATATAATGTAATTAATAAGAATTTCAAAACTTTTTATTCAAACCTTTTCGTTGAGCGCAATAATTAGAGTTAATGGATCATTAATCATGAGAGATGATGCTCTTCGTACACGTTCTTTCAAGGGTATAATTGACCCACCACGAATAAACACTGGTACCTAAAAGCAATTAAAAATTATTGTTTAACTATATAATCAACAAATGTTATTAGAAAAATATAAAATCAAAGTATAAAAAACCAAAACGAACTTTAGTCATGGGAGTTAAAATGTGCTCATTGTTGCCACCATTATAAGGTTCAAATGTATCAAAATCATACCAAATCTAAATAAACATTTTTTTTATCAAATTTTTTCAAATTAAATAACACAAACAAAACATTTTATGCGAAATCGTTTGTTTTTTTAAAAAAAAGTTTTTCCCGAATAGTAGTTTCCAATTTTTTACAATTTTGCACTCAAGCAAGTTAACAAAACAAAAAGGAATTCAAATAAAAAAAGCTAATTTGAAACTGATAAACATTAAAAAAAATTATCTTATTAAATATCTTAAGACTATGTTTAAGATACAAATGATTATATACAAAAAAATACAAAATTAGACTTATAAATAAAATATACAAAATTAGACTTAAAAATAAAAATGTAATTACACAGTTAGGGCAAGATAAATTTAGTCAGCCAAGCCCCTAAACTTTTATGGGATTATATATGACAACTTTTATAACAGAAGACATATTGTGTGATAATTGCTAAGTCTTATTTAATGTTTTCCATCTTAAAAAGATGATGATGCTTTTTAAGATAGAAAACATTTTGAAGATAGAAACATGTTTCCATAATTTTTACATTACAAAGTAACTTAAATTATCTGATTAAATAGATAAAAGTTAAATTAAATATGTAAAAAATAAAAGGTTTAAAATTAGAATAGTATATTTACAAAACGTAATTGTAAATCTAAAAAAAATGTTTTGAACTGAGATACATAATGTTTATAATATATATTTCCTGTTGCTTAAAATTATTTAAATTTACCTATTCATAAAACAACTGTACCTGATTTTCTCCACCTGGAAAGTAAACTATAATCTCATCTTCCCCTGAAGAAGTGACTGGTTTTACAAGGAGATCTTTGCCTATATATAAAAAGGCATATATTAATTTTTAAATCTCTAAAAAGCAATATATATATATATATATATATATATATATATATATATATATATATATATATATATATATATATATATATATATATATATATATATATATATATATATATCATGGCCTACTTAAATTACACGCCCTGATTTGTTGCATTTTCCGTGAAAAAATTAAGAGGCCAGTTTTTTTTATGGCTTATGTATAAAAGCTTGAGTTCTTATTATGGTTAACCGTTGTGTTTGTACTACAAATGTTTTATTCTTATTTTAATAAAATGGTTAAATAATAGTTACATTTTCATTGAGTACTTTCATTATTTTGTGCTGGATTTTGCACTAACTGATTGCCCGCTTCAGTTTATTCCAATAACACAGAATATTGAAATAGGCTTTCAGATAGCTATATCAACATATATCAACATGCTACTAAAAATAACCATACATGTTGCTAAAACTACCTACAACTCTCCATTGGAAATTATTTTAAAGGTTTGTAGTTTTGTATTTATTATAATTGCAATTATTAGGAATATAAATTTTTCTTAGGAACATTTACAATACAAAACAATGTTTTGCAATGTAAATACTCCATTAAGCTGCGTATTTCAAACATGCAGCAATTAAATCATAATAAATCAGGCCATTTATTTAAAGAAGGCCAAGAAATATCAGGCATACCAACTGATTTTGAGTCAATAGATGTTAATATAATTCTTAATTTTTCATTGTCTTATAAAGGCTATCATATTTCTTTACCTAAATAGTTTTGCAGTGGTAAAAATTACAAATTTAAAAACTGTAGTATGATAGAAAAATAATTGACAAAAATTGTGTGTAAAGTGATTGTGTGCCTTTTGTGGGCAAGATGTATTTGCAAAAAGCTTAATATCAAAGTGGAAAATAATTTGGTAAAGATTGAAAAAATAATCTTTAAAAAGAAATTGCTTTTGCTTTTGATTGTAGTGATTCAAAAAATTATTCTTATGTCGTGAAATCTTCACCTGAAGCTTGCATAACAGGTTGTTTGAAAAAAAATCGATGAGTGTATTACCTCAATGCACCAATCTGAATTTAAAATAAAAGCTGTTGTTACCAATAATCATTCTATTGATGTTAATGCAATTTCATAGTTTCATAAAAACTATTTATTTATTATCCAGTTTATAAAAAGAATGTTTAAAACATACTTAATATTTGATATACTCCATTTTAAAAAAAATGTAAGAAACAGATTAAGTTGAAGTTACTTCTGGTTACATTGCAGGGAATATATTTCATAAAGTTTATTCAAAAATTAATTACTAAACAGGAACTAAAAAAAATGCAAGAAAAATTAGTTATTAAGTCACTTATCTTGGAAACAACAAACAAGTTATCAACCTTACATTGGCAATATTTGACGAAACAACTGCACCTGCAGTAGAGCTATTTTCCTGAAAGAAATAATGCAGCACAATTTTTATCATTGTTATAATAAGTTATTTATCACACTTTATTCAAAGCAATTCATCCAAACAACTTAGCAATGCTGCTTTGAAAGGTGATAAGAAACCCATACTTTATAAAGAAATTGCAAACTGTATTGAAATTTCATCAAAATGCAAATGTTTTACATATACCAAACAAACCTTTATGATCTAATTAAACACTGAAAGCTATTGTATCTCTTATAAATGATTTCCTTGAAAAAGGAAATACATTTTTCTTAGTTCCAGTTTACAAAGCGATCTTTTGGAGCCAGAATTTAGTAAGTATTCGTTATATGACCAGTGGAAGACTTTTTGTGAGTCTTTTAGAAATATACAAAAGTGAAAAGATGGCAGAAGTCTGCTCTATAATAATTTCTGGGAAAAAAATATTTATCTGACATTTAATAATCTTTAAAAAATATTATGCAAGACATTGCTTAGTTGTGTTATTTTATGCAATGTAAAATCTATATACCCAAATCCACCTCTGTCTGATTTTACTTGTCATCTTTTTAGCATTCTATTGTTATTTACCCTATTCAAATCAAATATAGCAGTCATTTTTTTTCAATTAAAATTTGCAGAACAAATTTTAAAAATTTGTTATATTAATGTTGACTTTACTAGTGAAAATCACTAAAAGGGGAGAATCAAATAAAGATCTAGTATTGTAAATAATTTTATTACATATTCTTTTTATTACATATTCAGAATTTATTATTTTTTATTACATATTCAGTAAGGAAAGATCAAGTGAAAGAATTCAAAAAAAGACAAAGACCGAATAAATATTCCTAGTAAAAGGTATTTCTTTATTTAATTTCAATTATAATAAATGCAAAATTACAAACCTTTGATTTTATTTTCAAAGGAGAGTTTTAGGCAATCTTAGCAGTATCTAAGTTTATTTTTAGTTGCATGTTAATATATAGCAATCAGAAAACCTATTTCAGTATTCTTTGTTATTAGAATAAACTGAAGCAGGCAATCAGTTAGCAAAAAATCTAGCATAAATTATTGTAAGTACTCAAAGAAAATCTAAATATTGTTTAACCATTTTAATAAAATAAGAATAAAACATTTATAATGCAAACACGACTCTTGACCATAACAAGAATCCAAACTTTTATACATAAGCCGTAAAAAAACTGGCCTCTTTATTTTTTATGGAAAATGCAACAAACCAGGCAGTGTAATTTAAGTAGGCCATAATTTATAAATATATAAATATATATATATATATATATATATATATATATATATATATATATATATATATATATATATATATATATATACACACACATATATATATATATATATATATATATATATATATATATATATATATATATACATATATATATATATATATATACACATATATATATATATATATATATATATATATACATATATATATATATATATATACACATATATATATATATATATTATATATATATATATATATATATATATATATATATATATATATATATATATATACACACACAAGTAAAATAGATTAAAAGCTTTAAAATTATATATTTCATTTAAGAATTGATTTTTTAATTTATTTTTAATTAGACTATAAGTTATATTACCAAATTCTGAAAGTTAAGATTCATAAAGCTTTTAAAATAATAACTATTTAACATTTTCACACTGAATTTTTATTCTATAGCCTTTATTCAAAGCAAACAGTAAGAAAATAATATCAAAATTTGACTATTTGAATACTTATTAATATTTCAGTTTGGGACTCCACATCCTTGATCATAAAATGCTGCTAAACGTTGAAAAATGAATTTTTTCTAATAATATATTTATATTTTTAAATAACATTTATAAAGTTTTATAAATTTTAAATAACATTAATAAATTGTATATTTTACAAAACTATTAACTAATTGGAATACACCCTAAGTAATCATTTAAATGTTAATTTAGGATGTTCAAATTTTGACTCAAAATTTTGAAAAAGTTTTATTTTTGATCAAAATTTAAACTTTGAAAAAATTAAATGGTCTGTAAATTAATTATGGTTTTTAACATGACAGGTAATATGTCAAGTGTTAATGTCTATGTGTCAAATACACAGATTTTTTTAAGTGCTAATATAGGTGCATCTTTTGGGTAAAATATCACATGTATTGACACACTGTAAGTACTGTTATTAGAAGTGTGTTTCAATTAAAGATATTGTAAAAATCTAGTAGTATCTATTATGTAGATTCTATTCTAATAAAATTTAAACCTTTTAAAAAATTAATAAATTTATGTTTCTTAAAACAAGACTTTTGTCGGTTTTGTCTGTTGATTATTTTCATTTGAGTTGTTTAAGATTAACAAGTTTATACTTCATCTTGAAAAAACTTATTTTTTACACATGAGGTATTACATAATATAATATTAGGTGATACATAACCATGTTAAATTTTGAGCTACACTGAAAATATTCTAATAGACAAAATTATGATCTTTTGTCATTGTTTTTTTTTAATCTTAAAGCCAATGAAATATTCAAATAAAATTTTCTAAAAATTTTCAAAGTATTACTATAATTGTCTGGTATATGTTTAAATATATATTATTAAAACTGCCTTAGTTGTCTTGTTTATTTTAGGCAGCAAAATTTGCAAAGGTATACCAAATAATCAATTAACAATTGGGTATAGCAAATAATCAATTAACACAGGTATACCAAAAATATTTGACTAACAACTGAACACTAACATAAAAATATCAATCAACAAATAGATACATTAGGGAGAGAAAAAAAATTATACCAAATAAATACTGATCATCTAACTTGAATGTTTTTGGATCTTTTGGGAATTCCATCCACAAAGGTCTGTAAAATTAAATAAATAAAATTAACAAATATTTAAAAATAACAAACAAGATCATTTACTTTAAAACATGTTTTTTTTAGCAAAACAGTATTTATTATTTGAATATATGTCGTTAGCTTTTGTGAATAAAAAATCATTATTTTTTATTCACAAAAGCTAATGACATTTGACTAAACTTTTATAATAAAAGTCTAAATCTTTAAATAAGGAAGTACCTCATAACAGCTTTTCCAGAAACATAACTTTCATGCATGACTGTGTAAATATAAGGAAGTATTCTGTATCGTTTCCTAATTGCAGCTCGAATCAACTTAGTATTTTCTTCACCAAATAACCAAGGTTCACGCCTTCTTGTATCAATATGAGCATGGCCTCGAAAAAATGGTGTAAATGCAGCAGCCTAGCAACAAGGTATATAAATATTTATATATAAATAAAGCAAAAACAAGCATATAAAATATGTCCATATAGCTAAATTAGGTTTTTTGGTTTATTATTTTTGTTTCTGTTTTATTTATTTATTTATAAACAGCCTCATCTTTTGTAATTTTTAATATTTTAAATACAGTAGGCAGTTAAATTATTAATTTGCAAAAATTATAATATTAATCTTTTATAATTATTATAATTTATAAGCTCTTTTACATATTCTTATGTTAAACTTAGTGCTATAAATAAATATTATAAATATTACCTATAAATATTAGTGCTACTAGCTTAAATAAATATTTTTCTTTAAAAAGTAAAACTCTTATTTAAACACTATTACTACTTTTAAGCATTTATTTAAGAAAAATAATACGAAATGTTTTTTAGTATTTGGTTGGGCCGCCTTATGCATCAACTACTGCTTGCATCCTTCTTGGCATACTTTGGATGCAATTCTTTACATTTGCTTTTAATTCCTGATCATTATGCCAGGCATTATTTAGTGCCTCTATGAGATTTTTTTTGTTGGTTACAGTTTCGTGCCTAATTATCTGCTTTAAAAGTCTCAGGCGTTCTCTATTGGGTTTAAGTCGGGAGAATTGCCAGACCATGGTAAAACAGTAACATTTTTCAATTTTAAATATCTTGTCACTGATTTAACTTTATGGTATTGGGCAGAATCATGCATAAAGATGCATTTGGATGGATCAGGAAACCAATCATGTAACTGAGGAATTAATTTTGCAGCAAATACTTTTTTATATTTATCCTGGTTCATCATCCCTTCAACTATATAAAGAAGGCCACTGCCCTTACCACTTATAACTGATCACACCATCACTTTAGAGGGTGTTTTACCGTCTCCAAACCACAGTCTAGGTTATTTTTTTCTTCTTTCTTTTGTCTAACAAAAGAAGACTTATTCATTAATATTTTAAATTGGGATTCATCTGAGAAACACACCTGAAAACAAAAAAAAATAACAATATAAATACTCATATAAATGTTTTAATCAGTGATACTGTAGCAATAAACAATTAAATAAGTATTTACTTACATTTTTCCAATCTTCAGCAGACATATGTAGATGATATTTTGCCCAAGTGAAAAATTTCACCGCTGGCATAAGTTTAAGTTTCCTTGCAGGTCTGTAGCATTTAAAACCCAGTTCTGCTATTCGACATCTTGTAGATCTGTTAGAAACTACTTTTATACTTTTGCTTCGGTTTTTAACACAAAAGTTAGGATTTACCCGTTCATCTCTTGGGGTAGTGATGTGGTCTATCACATTTTCCACTTCTGGCACTTTGTACAGGTATTTTTTTATCAAGTTTAATTCTGCTTACTATCATCACAGAAACTTTAACTAAATTTGCAATTTTTCTTTGGGAGTGATTTGAATGTTTTAACAATGCAGATTTCTGAAATTTTTTTGTTTGATATATCTTAGGCTTTTCCCATTTTTAGGCACCAAAGCTCAAATATTTGTAGTTAAAATTACTAATTAATGTAAAAAAATAAAAAAGTCAGAATCATAAAAACACTAAACAGTTGAATTTTTATTTATTACGCACACGTTATTGTGCAAACAACAATTTAGCTACAAATATGTAAAAAGGCACATTTCGCCTGTTTTTGCATATTCTAGCTTATCAATTCTAAAAATTGCCCAAATTATTTATAAATATTACAACTTCATAAAAAATATAGAAAACTATTATTGATATAAAAATCTCAAAGAATGTAAGAGTAGAAGCAAATTATTTAAAGTTCATATTTAGTTGCAGCTTTTGTGAAAAAACAAGCTGTAACTATTAATTTGGTTCCCACTGTAAATAAAGCATTTTAAAATAAAAATGACTAGCAACAGTGGAAAAAACGATTTGTATTCTGAATGATTAAAATTATAAAATAGCTAAAAATAAAGGACGAAGATGCATGCTGGTCTCTGGTTAAACTATTAAATAACTTAAAACAAAAAATAATAAGCCAATTTAACATAACCTGACTCGAGCTGTTAGAAATGTTAAACGAGGTTAAATCTTAACAACTTAAAAACCTAATCTTTATTAAGAACGTATGGTATAATATTGCATTTTTTGCTATTGTTTTTCTTTTTCAAATTTATAATTTTATATATATTAGAATAGAACTTTTATTTTGAAAAATTTGCAAGTTTTTCAAAACAGTTTAAAGAAATTCATATAACACACTGTAATTATCCCAGCTTATATAACACAACCCAATTAATAATTTCAGCAAATATAACTTAACTGTGTTTAATTATAACCAAGACTAGAATTAAAAATAAACATGACCAAGTTAATATTCTCAAATAAATGGATTAATTATAAATTAAATTACTCATAAGTATTGTTTATGACAATAAATAAAAAATAATAAAAGTGTAAAAAAACTACCTGCCACCATCTCACACAGAGTTCACCATCAGGGTTTCCAAAAAACCCACCAATGTCAGCTAAAATTAAAAACTTTTAAATATATATCAAAACTATTCTTAGAACTTAAAAAACTTTTAAAAACTTTTTATTTCAATATTTTATATTAGGGTTTTAAACTTTTTCATTTTTTGAAAAATAAAAAACACATATCTATAGGTAAGTGAATTTTGAATATAATTCTTTATTGCACAAGTTAAACAACCCTAAATTTTAACAAAACTATATCAGTTCAAAATAAAAATAAAAAGTTTTGCACAAAATATACAATTCAACCTTTTGACAACTTGTTCACAACTTTAATAAATATTTGTTATATTTTCTTATTAAAAAAACTTAACAAAAACTAAACTGAAAACTTGATAGTTTAAGAAATTACCTCCGACAAAAGGTAAACCTGCTACATTCATTGATAATAGCATTGGTATAGATGCTTTAAGATGTGACCATTGAGCAGCATTATCACCTGTCCATACAGCACCTAAAAAATAAAATTTGCTGTAAAACTAACTTCATCTCTAACTACTTTATATAAAAACTTATATTACATAAATACTTATAAATTACTTTTCTTTAATTTAACTAAAGTCATTTTTGATTTTTTCAAAGCTGTCAACTTTTTCAAAGTTTTCTCATTTTGAGAAAAATGAAGTTTGCATTTGAGGAACTCTGAGATATCTTTTGAGGATTTCTCAGATAAAATCTGAGATTTAGTAAATCTGAGATTAATAGATTCTTGAATTGTCAATTTCTTGCAATAATTAAAAGATGTTTGTTAATTAAAAGATGTATTGTATTTTTCTTTTTTTTTTTGTTTATAAAAATTTGTAATCCTAATTGCAATCTTTTTTTTTGTGGAAAAAAAAATTTCTTGCAATAATTAAAAGATGTTTGTTCTCTAGAGAGTTGTTCTTGTATTTTTGTTTTTTGTATTTGTGGAAAAAAATATAAATATACAATTAGGATTAGTAGCTGCAGGAGAAGGAGAAGATAATGAAGTAAAACAAAAAACAAAAAGAAATAAAAGTTTCCATGCCTGCATGAATCCAAGAGATTATAAAGTATGTGCAAATTTCCAGCAGAAAGACAAAATACATCAGCTTAAAAGAATAAAATATGAATTCCAGTCTAAAATTAGAAGAGATAGTAGTACAAAGTTGTGGATGAATGATGAAGAACGATCTGATGTACAAGAAGTACAAGATAAAAGTTTTTATTGAGATCATAGCATGATCTGAACCTAAAGTCAGAGGTTCCCTAAAAACAGTTCCCTAAAACAGTTTAAAAGGGCAATTTACAGCTCCTTTTACTCTCACAGTCTTTTTTTTTCTCTCAAAAGTATAATAATCATTGTAACTAAAATGAAAAAAAGTCAAAAAAATTTAATTAAGTGAATAATAACACAGGCACGATTTTTGCAAAAAAAATTTTTTGCTTCTAAAAAATTTTTTATGTGTATATTATTGTAACATAAACATTAGAAATATATGCTTGTAACAAGTATAAAAAACCAAATTTTGTATTTAATAAGCAATTTTTATATAAACAGATAGCTTGTGCAAAAATCAAAAGCTCTCATAAAAAGCAGTTTAGAGGAGCAGCTTGTATAGCTTACCATATATATATATATATATACATACACACATACATATACATACAAAAACTAAAATATTAGGGTTTGATTTTATATTATTAATTTCTAACTTGAGTTCCTTTTGAATATCATTGTTAATATTTCGAAATTTTATTGTTTTAATCAAGTGTAATAAATCGTTTTCAAAGTTTTCTAGGTTAGGAATAAATGGTGGAGCATTTTTTGTTTTGAATCCGAAATTTTCTTTTTGGTTATTTTCAATTATAGGACTTTTTTTGTTTTCAGATTCTAAGAAAAAATGGGCTTTCCAACCAATTCTTTTAATAAACTTTTAATAAAACGTTACGTTACGTGCAAATCGTCTGTTATTTTTACGTAAGCGAGACGTAATATTTTACGTAACAATACGTAACACTGTAACATAACGTTACATGCAAAATGTCCGTTACTTTTACATAACCAAGATGTAACATTGTAACGTAACGCTACGTGAAAAGTGTTACATAACAACATGTAACATTTTGACCTAAGGATACGTAACATTGTGATTTATTGTATCTATCTTTATAATTTTTTTTTCACATGCACTTAAATATATGTATAGAGAGAGAGCTGTATAAAGAGAGAGGTAAAGTAAAGTCAGAGAGTGTAGACATATATTGCACAGAAAGTGCAACTACCCACATTATTGGCTAAAGCTAATTAATGTACATTATAATTAAATTGACATTATTGGCTAAAGCTAATTAATGTACATTATAATTAAATTAAAAGGTTGAAATTTTATATACATTTTTGCTTGTGGGTTTGTAAAACCTCGTGAAGTATTACCCTTGCATTATTTACCAAAATAAAAATGCAATGTAACTTAACAAAATCTAGATATGAGACGTAATTAAAATACGTTTCAAATATAGATTTTTTTTAACGTTAAGTTATGTTTCAGTCTGCACTTTTATAAGTTAAAATAATATAATTGAAACGAAACTTTGCGAATTGAAATCTTTTTTTGCATTGTTAAATACCATAACTCATGATCATGAGTATTTAACGAAATTGTTTTATTTACAGTATTATTTAAGTATTTGATTTTTGAAAACGCATTAACACGCTTGTCAAAACTATTGTAATTGAAAAAGTATTTTTTTAAATTAACCCACACTCATGGGTTTTTTTTTTTAAAAATAAATACTTTTTAAAGGTAAATACAACTTTTAAAGCTTTAAAGGTAATGTAACGAAAAACAAAAAAAGTACCTTTAAAAGTTAAAATAACTTAAGGTATGGTTAAGCAATCTAAGGTACTTATTACCTTGAAAAGTATAACCAATCGGAAGTAACATAAACCAAAACATTTATAAACTAAAACATTTTAATTCTTAAATGTATTTAATTGACGTATTTTAATTGCGTTAACGCAGTTAAATAAGTCACAATTATAAAAATTTTTACGTTACGTCACATCTTTTTTTTTTTAAAGCGTAACAAATTATGACGTAACATAACGCTAAAAAATTCCAGTTTGAGACATATCTTAGTTATGTCTCAAATCTAGATTTAGTTACGTTACGTTAAGTCTCAACTGGTTACACTTTATAAAGTTGAAAAAAAAAAACATTTGAGATGTAACGTTGAGTATTGAAACTTTATTTTTTTTTCGTGACAAAGTAACCAATTGAGACAAAGCTATTTTACAATAAAAACAAAATATAAGATAGTATTTAGCAATACAGTATCAATAAAAAAAAATTTACTGCATTATCAAGTTTATTTACTTAATATTTAATTTAAAGTCAGAGAATGTAACCTTGTTACCAATTGTAACCAATTAAGACGTAACGTAACTTTAAAATGTTATAGAGGTATACAATTTGATAATAATGATTTTTACCCCTCAATTACAGCAGAAATTTTAGATAAAATAATTTGGAAAAATCCACACTGTAATTACACATGACACTATTTGTTAAATTAAACATTGCAGAAAAACCTTACTCTATTTTAATAACGAGATGTGGGAGAAAAAAACCATGCACAAATGCTTTGAAGTAAGAATGGAAAGTTACGATGGAGCAGAAACTTGCAAATTTGTAAGCTTATATATTTTAAATTCCCTCGCTAAAATAAATTTATTTTAATCAATTAGGCTTGTACCGCGATGATGGCTTAATAATAGTGCAAAAAAAATCAGGGCCTCAACTTGACAAAAGTCAGAAAAAATATTACAGAAATTTTTAAAAACATTGGCTTCCAAATTGAATAAACATTAATTTAAAAATTGGTTATTTTCTTGATGTCACATTTAACCTCTCGGAAAATTCTTATAGGCCTTATAAAAAACCTAATGATGAATTATCGTATATTAATATAAATTCGAATCACCCTCCTCAAATCTTAAAACAAATTCTCATTTCAATTAACAATAGACGAAATCAAAACTCTTCTAATGAAAACATTTTTAACTCTTCCAAACGCGTGTATGTAGATGCTCTTAAAAAAAGCGGATTTAAAAATTTCGAGCTAAAATTTGAAACACAAACTGCAAAAAAGCGAAATAGAAATATAGTTTGGTTCAACCCTCCGTACAGCAAAAATGTTTCAACAAAAATTGGAAAAGCGCTTTTAAAATTAGTAGACAAACATTTCCCTCCCTCTAATAAATTGCACAAAATTTTTAACAGAAACACTATTAAAGTAAGCTATAGCTGTACAAAAAATATTGAAAGAATTATAAAAGGCCATAATTTTGCATTGATTAATAAAAATGAATTTCCCAAAGAAAAAATACTGAAAATTGTAACTGCAAGCAAAAACTTAACTGCCCTATAAATGGCAAATGCTTATCAAAAAATATTATTTACAAATGCATTGTTTCCTTGCAAAACAACCCTGATAAACAATATATTGGCTTAACTGAAAGCAAATGGAAAAAACGTTATGCCAACCACAAACAATCTTTTAAACATAAAAAATAATCAAAAGAGACTATGCTGTCTAAATATATTTGGCAACTAAAGGAAAAAAAAATTAATTTTAAATTAAACTGATCTATCCTAAAAACTGCACCTGCCTATAATAACATTTCCAAAAAATGTATAATATATTTACAAGAAAAATTTAAAATTATTACTCATTTAGATCAAGAAAATTTACTGAATAAAAAATCAGAATTAATTTCTAAATGCAGACATAAAAATAAGTTCCTTTTAAAAAATTATAGAAACAAATAACCAGTCCAAATTTATCCTAATTCTAAAGAATTCTTTTCGTGATTTTTTAATTATCTAATGTAGTTGATGCATCGAATATTGATAATATAATTTATGTACTTTTTTGATTTGAAAACTAATAATTTTTAATGAGCTCAAAAATTTTACATAAGAGATATTTTACATTTTCCCCAAAAATTGCTAATTTATTGATATTGTAAAAATTATAAAAAAAGCTTCATTTATAAGTGATTGAGGTCACGGAGTATAAGAAAAGTATAACACCTCCAGTAAAAAAATTAATACCAAGTTTTAATGAAGCATCAGTTCAAATGGAAATTCATTTCGTAAGACAGCCAGAGGCGTGGTGGCTCTAAAAATTTTTATTAAAAGGCCTACATATGCGGGATTTTACCATATATGCTTGATGTAAAGGCCCATACAATATAAATATATACATATATATATATATATATATATATATATATATATATATATATATATATATATATATATATATATAAAATTTATATTATTGTTTGTAATACTTCAAAATAAAAATGGTAACAACACAATGCAGCAACCACGTTTTTGTTTTGATTTTCTTAAAACACAACTTTACCGCAAGCAAATACGATTAGTATTTTATTGCTTTAAGGACATAGCCTAACACAAAATTAAAAATCAAAGATTTTAGTTTTTCTATTACTATATAATGATATATATTTTATTGAACAATAATATACATTTTTTCAAATTATGTATAATTTTTTTTCTAAAATAAATATTGAAAATCTTGAAAAATAAGAAATTCTTTTTATTTTATGAGAAAATTCATTTTAGTTTATGATTTTGTTTAATTCGGTTTTTAAACTTTTTTTTAACATTTTCGCATAAACTCATAAAAGTAAAAATGCCGCTCTTAAAATGGTGCCGTTATTGACATAGTTTAAACATAAAAGTTTTTATAATGTAGTTTCATTTAGGAGTTCATCATCCTTTTTTTAGTCTGTCTGAGGACATGATATTAGGGAGTGATTTCTTTATTTACATACAATAATATAAACTGTATGAAAATAAAAATTTTTATTTATTATTAAAGAAGTTTATATCTGTTTCGAAATGTTACAAAAATGCAAAACATGAGTTCGATCCTTATTTATATAAAACACCAAAACATTTTTCTTAAATAAATTAAAACGCAATACAATTACTATATAGTAATTACTATATAGTAATTGTATTGCGTTTTAATTTATTTAAAAAAAATGTTTTGGGGTTAAAATTTAAATTAAGTTAATTTAAGCTATTATTATTGTCGTATTATAATAGCCATTATCATTGTTGGGTCTGCGGACTTTCTTAAATTTATTTTGTCAACATTACGATCGTTAAAAACCGTTTATGGGTTCATTATTTTCTCATGAAAATAATATCATAATAAGTCTCAAAACATCTACTCTGTTTTCAGAGCAATATTATTATTATGTAAAATACTAATATAATTGCGCTCAAAGTTGAAGACTTTATATCAAGTGAATAATAAAATTTAAATTGTGCTTACATAAATATTTTAAACGATTGAGGAATTTCTTTAAAATGTAGAAACAATTAAAATTTGCCAAAAGGCCATATTTAGATGAAAAAGTGAAAAGCCCATGCGGGAATCCCGCTTAGCCTCTGGGGCCACCACGCCTCTGAAGACAGCACAACTTTATGGCGCTAATAAGTCTGCTAATAGACAAATTATGAAGAGATATAACCTTACAGGATCCACCAAGATTGGAAAGAAATCAGGAAGACCACACAAAACAACATTATCGGGATAAAATGCTTGTGATACTAATTACAAAAACATTTGATTTTTATTGAATTTTGATCAAATATCATTAAAAAATTTCTCTTTTTTAAAATATAAATGCTTTGTTTGCAAACTTTTTAACTTATTAAAAATCGTTATCATTTTAATAAATTAAAATACGCAGATTAAATAAGGAATATTTTTTCAAAGCATAATAGTAAACATAAAAACTTTTTAAATGATATATAATATATTGGCTCTAGTAAAGTATATGATGAAATATTGGTAAAATTCAAACATTTTTACCCTGTCCACAATTTTTCAGAGGGTACTATATATATATACACACACAGATATATATATATATATATATATAGTTTGTTACATTTGGGAAGCACGGAAGAAAAAAAGTGATTCTTACGCCAACACATACGTCACTTTTAATTACTTTTGACTTTCGTCCAACATTTGCGTGTTGGACGAAAGTCAAAACCATTAGTTTTTGACTTTCAAGTGTTTTTAAAACATTCTGAATGTTTTTAACAATATAAACAATGTTTTTATTTTTATTTTTTTTTAATAAAATGTTTTTATTTTTAATTTTTTTAATAAAATGTTTTTATTTTTATTTTCTTTATTGTAAATCATGCACGGAGTGTTGCTACATCGACTATCTTATAGCCTGACTCGCAAGGGAGTGCTGCTACATCGGCTGACAAGTTGCCTGACTCGCAACGGAGTGCTGCTATATCGACTGACAAAATTTTTTTTTTTTTTTAAACATCTTCGCTTCCAACAAGGCCACTAATTAAAGTTGAAACAGTTCCATTAAGCAGCCACTAATTAAAGTTGGAAGTTACTGAAAGAGAAAAGATGAAGATTGTAGAGCAAGATAACGATTGACAGACGACTTAAAAGATTGCAAATTATATGAGTCAGGAAAGCAAGATGAAGGAAGCGAATTCCAAAGAGCTGATGTTCGAGGAAAAAAACTAGACGAATAAGAGTTTTTGGAGCACTTAGGAGCAGTCACAGAAAAAGGGGGATTTCATTGAATGGAATTATTAAACAATAGTTTATCTTATATTATTTATATAATTGATTTTGATTAAAAATATTTTCTGTTTGACTTTTTATCATTTAAAAAAAATTAAAAATATGTTCTCAAATAGCTGATGCACCTTGTATGTGTGTGTTTGTGTATATATATATATATATATATATATATATATATATATATATATATATATATATATATATATATATATATATATATATATATATATATATATATATATATATATATACACACACACACACACATATATACACACACCATGCAAATGAAAAAAAAACTGAAATAATTTTTTTGATTCTTTTTACATTTTCTTTGTCAAATCAAAGATGAAATATGAATCATTTGATAGACACACTAACTTAGGTAGAGTATCTGTTCATCATCTTCATCATCTAAACAATGTTCAGATGATACTTTTATAAATAGCTACAGGGCTCGAATTAACGTATAAAATCTAATCGTGATTTTTTTGTTGCTCATAACCCCTCCTCCACTCCCGCCAGAGGGGAGGGGGCATTATTTATTTTAACTTATTTATAATAACGTATGTAATAAGTCTCATTTTTGCATAAGATGTCATAACATTTATGTTCAGCGGTTGTAAAGTAGCTTTAGTTATAATTTACATTATTACTATTACTATATTGCATTAAATCTAACGGCTGTTTTTTGTAAAATCAATGAACTTTATATAATCTTCTTTTAATTAATTATTTCATTTTCTATTTTATTTACATATTTTAAACTGTTTAAAACAACTAGAATATTTAATTTTCTATAAATTTTTAACAGTAAAAAAATTTATTTAAAACTCTAACAAAACAATCTATAAATTTGAAACAGTTATAAAAAACTATTAAAAATGAGAAAAACATTATTGTGATAAAATGTTAAAACTTAATATTTTCACGAAAACCCGCACAATCACAAACAAGAATGATAATTAAATTCTTATTAAGTAAGTTTTGTTATCTAAGTAACTTTATCAAATTTACATGATATATCTATCTATTGCTTTTTCATTCATTGTATTTTTTAATAAAAGTTAGCGTTCACTTTTTTCATTCAATAAAATAAAGCGAAAGAAAAAAATGTGTCTAAATAATAGAATCTTTTACGATCTAATACTTTTTTGATTGCTAATAGAAAAAGTATAAGATCGTAATTGTAAATATTTTGATCGTTTTGTAATCATTTCACTAGTTTAATGCTTAGAATATTAAATTTTCTTCCTCGCTTTCACTTTCTTCCAAATCCGATATTGTAACTGTCGCTAGATTAATGTCTGTTTTTCCTGACTTTCTTTTTCTTTTTTCCAGATAACGATGAAAATTTGCTGACAATCGTTATACCATTCGTCCATAGCAGTATCGGGTTCAAATTTGTCAATCTCAGGACCTTCTTCACACAAGACAACTTCTCCAGTCATTTTTTACGCAATTCATACATGAAAACGTTCGTTCTACTTTCGCATTCGTAAAAGGACAAATTAAAAATAGTTCAAAAATATCAAGAATATTTCGGCATTCTTTGACCAAATTTGATTCGGAAAAAACAATTTCCCAAATTTTCAAATAATACTCATTTTGATTGTTACTTATGATGGGAAACATGTATGCTTTTAAAATGATCCACTCATGAAGTATATTATTCAAATCACATCCTACACCAATTAAAAATTCAGAAAAATGTTCAACAACTTCACCGATAGTTTCATCGCCAAAAGTTCCATCATTCACATTTAACGGCCAGTTATAAAAGTTATTTAACGGCCAGTCTTTTCTAATGCAATCAAATAATCTGTGAATGGACGCTCTCGTTTTGCCAAGTAATACGCAATATTAAACTTTTTCCTTAATGAGTCAGCGTCTTTTACGGCCATTTTACGTAAACCACGCCCAATTAGAGTATTATGAATAACATGGTTAGATAATGAAACTGAACCTAATGTTGTTTGTTGATGAATTCTCATGGCCTCTGTTGCGCACTGCTTAAGTTGTTATGTTGCGCACTGCTTAAGTTGCTATGTTGCGCACTGCTTAAGTGCGATGCCAGTGAATCTTTTTTTATTGATATTGTTCCTGGTTTGATCCAGGTCATGGAAAACAATTTCCTTTGACTTATCCATTTTTCAAATTGTTTACATAAACTGCATCTTAATATTATAATTTCATTTCCATTTAAATCGTATTCTAACTCGCAATTAAAATGTTTTCCCCACTTTTTAACTGTAGATAATCTGCATCTTGTTCCTTATTTGCATCCATTTATTGCTATTAATTTAAAATTAGCAAGTGTACTAACAAACTTTTAAGTTTTTTTTTAATAACTATTTAGAGTCTATATTGCCTTCCGCTATTCTTCGCAAAATAAACTTATAAAAATATCATTAAATTTGTTCATAATGAATGAGCTAAATCGGAATAAAGCCCTTGAGAATTCGAGTTAAGAATATGACTTTTCAATCAATTAACTTTTATTTCTTTTTTCAATCAAAATCTTTTATTTCTTGATTCGAATAGGTATTTAATCGTTTGTTTTTTATAAATTTTTCCTTCCTTAAACAACCGGTCTTTTTCCTGCATTTGAACATTTTTGCTAATTGATTTTCTAAATCTTTTATTTTTCTTTCTTTTACCCTATGCTCCGCTTAAAAAAAAAATTATCGTTACAGTAGTCACTGTAGTTTTATACTGTAAAAGTTTTATACACTAAATATTTGTTTTATACACTAAATATTCGCGAATAGAGTACCAATCTTATAAAAAAAAGAGAAGAATAATCATGAAAAAAAGAAAGATCGCGAAAAAACAAATTAAAAAAGAAAACTAATTGCGAAGGTGCAAAAGTAATCGCAATTCGCGATACGCTTAATTCAAGCCCTGAGCTATAAAAATAGATGTTGCTTCATTATTGCTTAGTTGGCACTTAAAGAATAAAAATAAAAGAGATAAAAGTTGTATCATTTGTTTTTCAAGTTGTTGAAATATGATATTAGTTTTATTCTGTCATCTGTTGTTACTTCAAAACATTTAATATTAAGAGCTACATGATGTTCCTGTAAAGTAATTTTTATATCTTAGATCTTGAGCAAACTGTCTTTTTTGTTTGTTTGTTTTTAATAGGTTTTTTGTGACCATAGTTCGTTTAAACTATCCAACATATTTTGACTGTGATTGATGACTTATGCTTTTATTATTATTGACTTGATTATAAATACCTACAACAGCAGATTTCTTTTTGTAAAGATACCTTTTTGTAAAAGACTATAAAATCTTCTAAAATTTTCAAAATAAAATAGTTGAATACTAGAATATCATAAAAATAAAATGTTTTAAAGCAATAAAACTAAGCATAAAAAACCTGAAAAAAAAAGTATGTATGTGTATACAAGCATGCAAAAATAAATAATGTTTACCATATCTTTGGGAGCCAGCAAAGAATGCTCGAGAAAGGATAAATGGTCTTTCTTTGCCACTAGAGCGAACTAAATGTCCTTCAAATGATGACATGTGAAACAACATTCCATACAAATTGTGAACATCACGATGTTCCCAATTTCCATAATGTACTAAATCTTTGTGCATAGTAATTTCTGGACCATTAAAAACTGAGGGCTCATTCATATCATTCCAGGTAAACAAATTGAATGTGGAGCCCTAAACCAACAGGTTTAATATATCAATTAGGAACATAAATCACAAATCAAATTCAAAATTAAAAAAGTTTTTAAAAAAATCACATTACAAACCTGATAAACATCTAATTGAAAAAGGCTAGCCCACCATCTGCGAGCTTCTGGATTCAAGTAATCAATCCAAGATGATGATCCAGACCAACACCAACCATCATAATCACTTCCATCATTTTTTTTAACATAAAACTGTTTTACAGTTGCTTCATTATGCACATGATAACTTGAGTCCCGCTTCATATGTGGATCAATTATGGTGACCATTTTGCGACCTTTTGATGCAATACTATCAATCATAGCTTTTGAGTTAGGAAACTTTAAAGCATCCCAAGTCATGTACTTTTTATTATCTGTATGCTCTATATCAAGCCAAATAACATCATATGGAATATCATGCTCATCAAATTTTGCATCAACATTCTTTACATCTTCTTCATCATTATAATTCCAACGACATTGATGGTAACCAAGAGCAAACATCTATAAAAAATTCTAAATATTATACTTTTACTTATAAAAACAAATTTATCTTCCAATAGCCAAGGAGCACTACAGGTGAGGAGATATTTTTGAGTTAAGTGCTAAATTTGTTATCTTTCATTACCCTTTTAATTATAAGAAAGAAAAAAAAGAAATAAACTTGTTATCTTTTATTACCCATTTATAGGAAGAAAAAAAAAGAAATAAATTTGTTATCTTTGATTACCCTTTTATTTATAAGAAAAAAAAAGAAAAGAAACAGGTTAGGTTGAAACTGTTTTAATAAACTGAAATCCTTTCAATCCAATGAATGGAAATGTGTATAGTGTACATAATATACAAAGTTGCTGTAGCTGCATTAACATTTTAATGGTATATAAAAATGTTTAAAAAATGCGAACAAAACTACTGCCATAAGATCCAATTTTAAATAAAACCTTTTTTTCTTTAAAGTATTTATAGTTTATTTAGAAATAATTAAAAAAAAACTTTTTAAAACTAAGGTACTAAAAATTAAAGTAAAAAAGTGGGTGTTAGAACAGGTTTCACCTTCCTACTATAATCAATTATGCTTGAGAATTTTATAGTGATTAAAAATTGTATAAAAACATAAATCCAAAAAAAAAAAAAAAAAATTTTTTAATTCCAGTAAAAAAATGAGATTTTAAATTTTGAACAATCGGAACAAGACCAGTCCAGTTTCTTTGTCTTGCTCCAATTGTTCAAAATATTAAAAACTGTAAAATATTCTTGCTTTGATTTCCACCATGCCAGGCACTCAAGATGTTTCTCCACATAGCAGCCTGGTTCATCGAGGCTGTCTGGTTCATTGAGGTTCGTGTTTAAAGGGTTGAGAGATGGTTTTAACAACAATTACAAAAAATATTTTAAATGATTGTTTATTATTGACTGAATTCATGAAAATTTAGAACAAATAACTTAATTTCTTAATAACTTGTTTCTGCAATCGTTTTATTTTAAATTTTTTTAAAATTAACTTACCTCAACAAGACCTGAGCGGCCACTAAAGTAAAGGAGGAAAATCTTTTTTTTTCCCTTTTATGCCCCTTCCCTTTTCAACCAACATTCCTGAAGTATATGCACTCACCTTGTTTCAGAGAAACAAGGTGAGTGCATATACTTCAGGAATATATGTGTTTGGGGTGGGGGTTAAACTCTATATCTATTGCTTACAATTAGAGGTACAGAGTTTAAAGAAAGCTTAAATATTGTTTGATGAAAAAATTTATATCAAATGCTTTTTATAAATTTAAAAACTTACAGGTGGTAATGTTGGAGTTCCAGTTAAAGTTGAATACTGCATGGAAACATCATGTGGATTTGGACCCAACATTACAAACATATCAATAATTCCACTCTCAGCAAACCAATGAGTTTCTGTTGTAGGAATATCTCCAGAATTAAAAAGTGATATAATAGATCCTAACATAGATTTTGAAGATTTGATATCAATCCACATTTCTGCTGCATTATTAAAAAATAATCCTACAGTACGATGCGTGTTATGAGCAACCATGTAAGGAATTGACCCATATAAAGCCATAGGATTGTATAGATCATATTCAAATACATCCAAATTATATAACCGATATGGATCTCCAGGACTATTTAAAAATATTTAGATAAGACATTTAAAAACATATAACTCTAATGATCAAATCTAATAAATAAATAATTTGAATTGATTTTAAATTTTAAAAGACATCATTAAAGAGTTTAATATATAATTAAATAAAAACTTCTATTATGGATGCAACTCTTTATTTTTTGAGTTAATATTTATATATTAAAAAAAACGTTAAAAACAAAACAAAAACAAATCAAAGCAATAGTTTCTTTTAATTCAAATATCGAAACATAGGTTTCCAAAAGGAAGTTGTGACACCTCCGTCACCAACGCAATAAATGTGCACATTTAGACCAACGTCTGGAGGTGCACATTGTATTTCAAGAGCTTCCCTCACTTTTCTGTTAAAATTGTTGACATCTACTTTTAAAGTATTTTTATTGTTCCATGTAAAATAACCATGACAATTTTTTGAATGCTCTGCTATTGCTGAATAATCGCATTCGTATGTATTTTTCTGATGTTGGTAAATGCAAGATGAGATTTTAAATTTGTTTCACCGATATAACAATTTTTGTAGGAGCATTCGAGTTTGTACACAACAGAGTAAGAATTTATAGGAAGAGGAGGTTTATTTTTTGTGGTAAGTATATGTTGTAAATTTTTTGGTGATTTAAAGACTGGTGTGTAACCTGGTTTTTCGAAAGCTTTTTTTAACTTTGGGGTGAATCCTAGAATCCACAGTAAAGATACAATATTTTAGATGAAATTGACAAATGTTGAGTTTCAATATTTTGTTTTTTATAATGGAAATTTTCTTTAGTGGTTTTTATAATATTTTCCAGGCTTGTTTTTTTACAACCATTTTCTACAAAAACATCAATTAGAAATAATAACTCTTGTTCTATATTATTATAAGAGCATAAATATAATGCCCTATGAACATTATCTTTGAAAAGTCTATTTATAATTTTTGAATCGTGGCATGAGTTAGGTTTGATTTGGATGTTAGTTACGGCATCTTTACGGTAAACTTTAAAATCGTACATACCACTTTTAATGTTAATAACAGTTATGTCAAGAAAGTTTAGTGTGTTATTTTTATTTTTGATTTCCATGGTGTATTGAATATTTTTATGGTTATTAAGTAATATTAAAAAGTTTTTTGCATCTTCAGTAGAGTTAAAATGAGAACAGGAGTCATCGACATATCTTTTAAATGAGTTTAAATGAACATTATTGGAAATCGTTAGTGCAATGGCATTACTTTCTTTAAACTGTAGAAAGCACTCCGCAACTACTACCATAAGTCCTAAACCAATAGGTCCAGAATCTTCTAGTTCAATTTATTTTCTCAACAAAGACAATTATTGCATCATATTAGACTTTTTTTTAAATTAAATATTATTAGAGTTACATCTGTAATACAAGTTTTTATTTAATTTAAATTGATTTCCTCATTTTTATTTATAGTAGTATTGTTTATGCAAATTCAACAACAACAAATTGCAAAAAATAAAACTCACGATGTGTTTTTTAAAGCCAACGAATCAGCATGTTCCGGTATGCCATAGACATGTTCAAAGCCAACAAATGAAACATCCATCCCAATAGAGCTTGGTCCTATTTATTTAAATAATTAAATAATTAAATAGAACTTTTTAAAAAGTATTTTAATAAAGTTAAAATTGAATAATTAAAAAACCACTCAAGAAAAATAAAAACAAAATTGTACTTTAATAAAGTTTTGACAAAAACTGGGAACTGTTTTAGCATTTTTTTTTTTTTAATACTTTTTTTTTGGTTTCACAAATTCCATTAAAGTTTGGTAAAAATATTATTTAACATTTGGAAACAAAATTTCAAACAAAATCCAAATTTTTATTTGTTTGGATATCAAACAAATAAATAAGCAGTCAGCATTATTAAATAAGAGTTTCTTGGTTTTAATCCTCAGAATACAAAATTAAAAAACCTATATATAGAAGAAGAACTAAAAGTATTTAATGAGAAAATTTTATATTTGAAAGTCAACTTGCAAGCAAAATTGATTACCAAACTACAATCTAAATGAATTAAATCTAAATTAAATGAATTAAAACTAAACTAAATGAATTAAATCTAAATGAATTAAAATAGTATCAAAACCATTAACATCATTGTTATCAGTAAAGTTAGTTTTAAGTCTTGATTTAACAATAAACTGAGCAATAAACTGGAAAGAAATGTTAGGATAATAAATATTTTTACAGGGTGGCCACACTTTTCTTGAGCTAAAAAATTAGAAAAATTTAGGAGATTTTTAAGGAATTTTTAGGAGATTTTACCGTGAAACTTAAAAAAAAAAAAATTTTAAATTATTTAGGAGGATTTTATAATTTTTTAATGAAGTTTGAATATTATTCAAAAATTTTAGTACAAAATTTGAAAGTTTAGTTGAATGTTCAAAAGAAAACTTAAAGCTTTTAAAAAAAAGTTTTAATTGTGATTTCAGGAGTATTTTTGAAATTCAAGTAAATTTTAGGAGAATTTAGGTCTTTTAAGGAGGTTTTTCAAATATTAGGATATTTTAAGACTTATTAGGAAGTAAAATGGTTGCTGAACATAAAGTGCATCACAAAGCAAAAGTGGGTTTTGTGAAGCAAGTGAATAGTATCTGGCATTGATATTCCAAAAGGCAGATTTATGTTGTTAATAAAAAATACAGTCACTTTTTTAATACAGTTGGTATCAATGGCTGTTGTCAAAGAAAGCTGTTTTTGTATTAAAAATGTTAGTCAAAGTTAATTTTGTAAATCTAGAATTGCCAAGTCGATTCTCAATATACTAGGAAAAAATTCAAACCATTCAAAGAAAGAGCAAGAAAATAAAAAGATTTTATTGCTAAAAAATGATGAATATAAAGGAATTTGACATGGAAAGAATTTAGTAAAAATAATGAACACAACATGGCACTACTAGTATGTAAATAGACACGCAAAAAAGTTTTATATGTGCTTACTGATTATCTTGTTTAATCTTGATATCCATGAATCCAGCATAACTCAAGCATCTTTAAAAAATTCAAACAATCAAGTAAGCCTACTATTAAAGATACCATACAGCTAACAAGAATTTATAAGAAATGATTGCACAGAATCAGAATAGGAAAACTTCAACGGAGTACACAGTAGAACATTTTGAATATTTATAACTTGGCTGAAGAAATTTAATATAACAAATTGTAAGGTTATGCATATCGGTCAAGAATTACCTAAATCAAAACACAAAAACTGTATGTATGATGGAAATTGCACAATAGTAACATTAGTCATGACTCATATTGAACAAGATTTAGACACTTATCTCAAATGACTTTAAAGTTAAAGTGCAAACAGCCCATTTCAAATCAGACACATCTTAAGTTTACAACATATTTAAAAAAGAATTTCATAAATTATTTTTTAAATATTGAAAACTTGATACAAAGATAGAACTAAAGTGTTAGGACTTCCCACTCATATAGAAAGAAAGTGGTATGAGGAAACATACCAGAAAAAAAAAAAGATCAGAAGTGATAAGATAAAATAGTTTTAAGTAGTACATAAAATTTATGTCATTAAATAGCATCACCTTTCAAAATTATTTCCCTCCTTATGTTATGGACCAGTTGGTGGTATTCATAAATAAAATTTCAATTGATCCAGCATTGTGAACAGAAGCATGATTTTTCTCTAATCAATTAGTCAAGAACTGAAACTTCTTGTCAAGCTAGTTATTCATGGTCTGGAATTAGACAAGTGTAAAGCCCAATATGACCAATATATTATTATGAATAAAAATACCACAGCCTAAACTTTTATTATTATAAACGTGACAGAAAAAATATATTTTCATTTTGTAGCTTTGCTTATCTTAGTTTTTGATAATCTTATTTTTTTTCTTCTCTGAAGATAATATCTTGTTTATATTAATGCACTATGTACATGAACAACATTTTGGTACTGTACAAGGATGCTGATATCATTCACAAATCTTTCAAATAAAATGTTTTTTTTGTTAAAGTAATTTGTTCAGAATATATAAGTTACTTAACAAATAAAAACATCAAAATGATATTAATGATGTTACCATATGGTTTTGAATCGCGGTGCTCTTTAAATGACTCTTCCCACTCACCATCTTCAATCTTCACATCTTTAACATGCTCCTAGTTTTAAAAAAAAATTTAATTCAAAGAACAAAGTACAACTATTAAATGACACATTAAACTTTTGTAGCAAACACCATTTGCCTGAGAACTAGTAATGTTTAAATTGAATAATTAAAAAACCACTCAAGAAAAATAAAAACATAATTGTACTTTAAAAAGTTTTGACAAAAAACTGGGAACTGTTTTAGCATTTTTTTTTTTTAATACTTTAAAAAAAAAAAAAAAATTAATCCATAATGTTTATAGGCATTACTAGTTATGAAACTGTGTTTCATAACTAGTAATGCCTATAAACATTATGGAAAGAAAAATTGTAATCCATTAGCTTTATTTTGGAATTTGTGTCCCTAATTAAATTATGAAGCAATGTAAAACTAAAAATCCTTAAGAAGTAGCAATCACTCAAATAGACTTATGGATTGAAATGACATTTATAAAAAATTAGATTAATATTATAAATACTATTTATAAACATAACATATTTATAAAGCTTAACTTCATTAACAATTATTCTATTAAAATTAAGTTTAATTAAATTTAATTTTAATTATTAAAACAATTTATAATTCAGTTTTCAGTTCTTAGAATTTTGTTTCAATTTATATACAATTATATGTAAAAGTAAATGTAAAAGTAAGCAAATGATTTGGATGAAGATTTAGATACAAATAAACCAGATACAAATGGCCTAAACTAGAATCAATATGTAATTGGAAGCGCTTCTGAAGCAAACTTTATAGCTGGATTAAACACTTGTTTGAGGGTATTTTTAAATATTTTTTTCATGCTTATTCACCTCTCCAAGGTCAAGAAGGTCATTACAGACAAGGAGGCTACTTAATTGTGGTTACAACCCTTTCTCAACTTTATAACTCCGAAACATAAACCTTGACAAACAAGGTCACTATGCAGAGAAACAAGTTGAGCGCAGTACTACCAGGGACATGGTGGGGATCGAACTTGGAACTTCTTGCTTATGATGTAAGCATTCAACCACTACACTACTACCACATTTAATATTGACCAAAAAGAGTATTTCTTGCAAAAGATTTCTTGCAGCAGGTGATAATAAAATATTTAAACCAACTTTTTTAATTTTATACATAGTATAACTTTTAAAAATTTTATATTGAGTACAAAATTTCTAAAAGTTATACTTTTGAAAATTTTATATGGAATATAACTTTTGTAATAAAGCCTGCTGTGCTGCAGAGCTGCAGAATAGTATGCTTTGATTACCAAACTTTTAAACACAATCTTTTAAAAATATAAAGCTATTGCAAGCCACATAAATGATTTTTTCATTGCACTTGAACTAAAAGCTGCTGCTCCAAACTTTAGTTCAGCTAGCAAAATATTGTGATAAAACACATTAAAAAAAGATGCATATTGGATGAAATTGAAAAACTTGTTTTTTCCCATCACTAGCACAAAGTAACAAGGATAATCTATATTTGTCTTATATTATAGAGTATTTGTCTTAACAAAAGAAAAGAAAGAAGTTTTTTTAAAATCTGAACAAAGTGAGCAGAATATAAAAATTAATGCAAAATTAAACTCTTGAATAAAAAGATTTTTATTTATAAAATACTTTTGAATAAAAAGTTTTATTTGATTGACACAATATAAAACCTGACAGTCTCTTAGGCCCACAGTGCAGTCAAGCCTAACAAGAAAACAATTTAACAAAATAATTCAAGAAGTATGAAAATAATTCTACAACCATCTCCACTCTATAACTCTGAAACACAAACCTTGACAAACAAGGCTGCTACGCGAAGAAACAAGTTGAGCATGGTACTATCAGGGACATGGTGGGGATCAAACTCAGAACTTCTTGCTTATGAGGTGAGCACTCTACCACTACCGCATTAAGATAATATATTAGTTTTAACTTATTGTTATAATAATAACTATTCAAAATGTATATACAATATAGCTATATAAATGTATATAACTATATAATATAAAATAACATTAAAAATAATTATTATTTTAAGAATAATATAATTTAATTGAGAATTTTATCATGGATATTTACCAAGTCCAACTTAACAAAAGTCCAACTAATCTAGGGTACAAGTTAGTAAAATTCTACTGTATAATCATACAAGATTATCAATTGTCTCTTGACAAGAGACAAAAATTGAAAAATTAAAACACTCCAGTTTTAGGTGGTTATCTGTTTGTCAATGGAAAATGCCAAAAAAATAATAAACACATTAGCATTATATAATTATACTCTAATTTAGTTTTTAACATTGTATTTCACTTCACTTTTAATTTCTTAAAGATCCTCAGGTGCTGTGACAAGTTGTGGTCATTTCGTCAGGTGCTGTGACAAGTTGTGGTCATATTTAAAAAAATACTAAAAAAAAAACAAAAAACACTTGGGTTAAATTTCTTTTTATAAAATTCAATAAAAAACTAAATAAATAAGTGTATCAATAAAAACTGTTGAACTAGTCAAAGCTTGACTTTGAACTCCATTTTATTTTGGTTCTCGGAGTCTTGATAATATATGCTGGGATCTACAGACTTGATCATTTATTGATTATTATTTATGCTCTTTTAAGTAATAAGAGTTTCACTATATGATGCCATTGTAAAAAAAATTTTTAAGATATTGAACTATTTTTTCATCCAGTAATTAGCAAATTATACTTATTTTCCTTATTTTTTACTAAATCCCTAAAACTATTTGTAATACAAATTTCAATTTTAGTAGCGTAACTTGTTTTTAAAAATTGTCAGGATTTTTTTTAGATAAATGTATCTTTTATACGTTTATTTTAAAAATAAATGTATAAAAGATACATTTATTAATAATACAGCATGAAACAAATTATCAAGTCTGAAAATTGCAGTGTTTATTATAAAGACTCTTTAATGATAATTTTAGGCTTTATTGATATACATTTTTTATTTAGTTTTAATACAAAAAGTTTAGACCAAATGCTTTTTTAAACAATTTTAAAAATATGAACACAACTTGTCTCGGCACTTGGGGATCCCTTTAAATAATTATAAATTCGACTTGATATTTCTCTGAACAAAAAAACATACAATGTTAAAAGTTTTTAACATTGTATTTTATTACTATTTCAGTACCTTAAATAGTTTTAATTTTAATTCAAAATTCTACTAAAAAAAATTTTTTTTACTACTATTTTTACAAAAATGTTTCAAGAAAAAATACTACTACTTTAAATAACTCAACCTCGTGTCATTTAGCATAGTTTAAAAACAAAATTGTTTTTTTGTTTCAACCCATTTATTTTTGTTTTTTAAAAAAGAGTTTTTTTTAAATATTTTAAAATAAAAAAACCAAGTACCGGTTCTGATTCTTCCTTTTCAACTCCTTCTTCTTGATCATTGAGATCATTTGATTCATTTGATTTTGAAGCTTCTGATACAGTTCCTCTAAATAAAAAATATTTGATTATTAAATATTTATTATTTAACAAATAATCAATATTTAATAATCAAATATTTAAAAAATATTGATTATTTAACAGATATAGATATTTTATAGATGAAAAACTAAATAAAATAACATTTTTAACCCCTTAAGGACCGATATTTTTTCAAATAAATGCACCAAAAAAATCATTTTTTTTTTAATGCTTAAAACTTAGATATTGACATATAATATAATACCTCTAGATATTATTAAAATCTAAATATTATTAATTTGATTGATTCTTAGTTGATTTAATATAATAATATTGTTATAAGATCATTTTCACAAATTATTTCAGGCTAATACATAATGAAACGTAAAATATGTGACCGCCCGAGTTATCTCGGGTTCGGTCTTTTTGGACCATATAGCATGACCCGAGATATCTCGGGCCTGGTCCTTAATGAATTAATGTCACTAAGACAACTTCAATTCCTCAATGTTTTGTTTATAAATAGATCTAAATCACGAGTCTAACAGTTTTTAATTATTCAATTATTGCATCAGGATAAACTAATATTAAATTTAGTTTGTCTTAAAAAAATTACAAATTTTTTTATTTAACGTGTTACATTGAAAACATTTTTTTGAGTTAAGTATATATATATATTTTTACTGTTAATCTTTTATTTTTTCACAAAGGTTTCAAAAGACACTGATATATTTGAAAATACTTTGAAAAAAAAACTTTTTTTATTTTCAAAACAATTTTCCAAAAAAAAAAAAAATTCCAAAAAACATTATTTCTATAAAGTTTAATCAAGTATTATAACTGTTTAAAAAACAAAAAGGTTAGAAATAACTTGTTCTAGATATATGAATAAAATGATTTTTTATTTTGGCATTAAAAGATACTTTTTGCTTATTTTAGCAAAAAACAAACTTTGATTTGCAATTTATTGCAAATAACAAAAATTGGCTGTTAAGAGCATTATAGTTATTGCGAATAAAAAAAACTATTCAAAAAATTATTTAGATAAATAAGTTTTGCAAAAAGGATTAAAATCTTATTCTAAAAACAGTAAACTTATAACTGACAACAAGCAAAAGTTAACTTTACTCTTAAAATAGATATAATGATTTTAAAATATTCATTAGAAATATTCTAATGAATATTTTAAAATCATTATATCTTCCAATAAAACAAACTTTTCATACTTTTCATTGTATTTAAATGGAGTTTTGTAATAAATTTTTATTTCTTTATTTATATCTAATGTTACAGCACGTAATTACTTGTCATACAATAATTTTAAATCCATTTTATTGTCCTGAAGAAAAAATGAACTCAATAAAATAAAAAGTAAATTAGTTATTTACTACTGCATTTGAAACCTTTTTTTCTCTATTTTTTATAAAACAAGCAAAATAAAAATAAAAAATAATAAATATTTATTAAGAGCTTTTTTTTGATGCCCATACTATTTAAGCGGTACCAAAACAGGTCTAGATTTGCCCCTGCTTAGTACCTGGAAAACAAAAACATTAAAAACAAAAAGTGTAAAATTTTCTTAAAAACAAGTATAAGATTTCCTTGGAAGTGCAGAAGATTTCTGTTAACTAGTTAAGCACTCCTTTTTTATCTGATGCAGATGTAAAGGTCAATTTCTCTATTCTACTTATGGGATTTTGATTGTGCCTTTAAGATATTTTTATTTTAGGTGCTTCATACACGCCTGCTCCCATGTATAAAGCACTTAAGAGTATCATCTTTTTTTTCCTTCGATTTTTCATAATTCCTGTTTTAAAAGTAATAAAATTAAATAAATTTGACCATGTTTTTTTTTCTGTTTGAGAAAAGACCACTATCCAATTTTTTGTAACAACTCTAGCTAATCTATTCAGGACTACATCTACAAACATTTAATAAAACATCTTTAAAGAAAATCAAGCTACATTTGCATTTTTGTAGTTAAACTCGCCTGGGGTGAGTCTAACTACAAAAAATACGATAAATGAAATTGAAAACTTTCAATTAAAATGTAAAAATATGATAAATGTTTGAATTTCAGGTGTTATGTTTATTTTTAAATGTTTAAGGTTTATTAAAAAAAGTTTATTAAAAAATGTTTTATCAAACTTTATTGCCCTTTAAATATGTAGGTGTACATATTTTTAGCTATCCATCATGCACAGAACAGAAACAAGAGCTAAAACTATTTTTTTAAATGACAGATTTTTGTTGGTTAAAGGGCAAAGTTAAATAGTTATATTTTTAAATTTGGTCGGGTTAAGAAAAAGAATAAAATTTGAGTGTTATAAAAAACTAAAAAAACCCTAAGATTTAGAGTTGCATGTCCTGGATGTTTCCACACTGAATTGTTTAACTCTTTCTGTTAGCTCCTAATGAGGGTACAGCTTTTAAATTAATTTAATAGGTCAGCTGGAAGTAAGATTTCTCAAACTGTGATAACTCCCAAAGCGGTTGATTTCAGTTGTAAAATATCAGTGTATTAAAAATGCCATGGATTGCGTGTCCCTGTTAGTGTTTTTGATATATATAGAGATTGTTAGAAATAGGAGTTGATTACCAGGACCAAGGCAACAGCACAGCTTATTTTGTAGGGTACCATGTATTTTCTATGATAGGACCATACTCTCTAAGAATTTAAAACATGACTACAGTACCTGAATCAAACTACTAAATTGTTTCAACCTATTATTTACTAATTTTTGTGGTCTTAAAATTAACTTATTATCTGTTAAACTTTACCCCTACCAAGATTCAACAGACCTACTTGCTCTTATCTTCGCAAGACAAATTTAAATTCTGCTATTTCTTTCTTTAAACTAATTTATTATGATTTTCTCTGACTATTCTTTTATGTGCTCTTGTTTAGCACCTCTCCACTCAACGATTTTTCTTTTTGATTTTTATCGTTCTCCTTCTTTCTAAGACTTTTAATGTTATTACTGATCAAATTGACCATGTCCTTTCTTCATCCATCACCAAATATTGTTATTATTGGTAATTTAAAATATTGTTGCTGCTGTCATTAAAGGTCAAAACTTTTCTCTTTCTTAATCTCTTAATCATTAAGTTAACTTCAAGACTAGTTTTTCAAACAACCCTAATCACTCTTTGATTTTTTCCTTGTCTATGACCATTAGCTTGTGCTAAGTTTCTCTCTGTTCTCCATTGGCGTTCTCCTTCTTGAATTTTCTCAAGGTAGTAGAAAAAATATGGTAATATCTTCTGGATTTAGCACTGAAACTTTTATTCCCTTAAACCGGTTTCAAGTCAAATCTCATCTTGGTTTTCTCCTTCGTATGCTGCTGTTGTTATCAAGAATAAGCATCTTTTATATCATTGTAAGAAAGAATGCTAAAAAGTATTGTCTGATGCTAAGGTCTATTATTCTTAAAGTATTATATGATGTAATTTATCTCGTAAATTTTTAAAATCACAGAGAGCTAAGTATGTCAAATCCACCCCTTGATACAAAACTTTTTCCATTTTTTAAATCTGGGCGTATATATTTATAGCAAAAATAAAAATATCAAAAAAGACATTTAATTGTTAAAATAAAGTTTTGAATTTTTTGTAAGCAACACACTTTTTTTTTCACAGCAGCACTTTCTTGAGTAGCAGGACGAGCTTATTAATTTTTTTTCTTTAATAAGTTTCAGACAATTTTTTCAGACCATCCCGCGGTTGATTAGGACTAATTACTTAAGCACATTAATAACATAACTACCTTGGCATATGCGCAACAAACTTCTCCCAGTGTTTTGATATTTTTAGAAATTTTAGGCTTTTTTAAAAATACTCTCCCTTTCATTTGTTACAGTGTATAATATCTTTACATATGTTATGTATATAATATCTATAAAACTTCAAAAGTGTTTTATTTTATATCTTAAAAAAATCAAAAAAAATTTAAAAAAGGTTCTTGTGGTAGGATTCGAACTACAGCACTTTGCTTCATGCATGGCAATGGCTGCCAAGAGTTCTGAGTCAAACATGCTCGAAAGGGCACTAATACTACTATAAAGTTCAATGTAGATATCTTTTTATTATTCCTCAATGATTATCACCATTATTCCTATTTGCAATGTTTTCCTTTATGTAAATCAGAACTTTTTCAACTTGTTTATTAATTTGCCTCTCAGACAAAACTATTTCACTTACAATCATTTTACTTACAATCATTTTTTCATTAACAGAACTTGTTTTTAACAAATATCACTATAACTTTAAAATTTAATCTTATATTTATAGCACTACTTATTTTTATTCTGCTTTTATACTATATATATATACTATGTATATATGTACTTATAGTACTTTTTTAAAAAGCATTTTAAAAAGTGCAAATAAATACTTTTTTTTCTTGTATGATTCAATAAATTTAAATAAAATGCTTAGATAAATTATATTAAAAATTTAATGAAAAACAAAATTTAATAAAAAATTATTAGTATTAAAAAATATATGTAACAGCAGTAATAATACTGTTTATACTAAATACATACGGCTTCACTCTGTAGTGCTCAAAGTTCATCAACCCTCTGTTATTGAAGGAAACTAATAAGACATCAGCATCATCGTAAAAGTCTATTTTCATTGGTTTATAAGTAACAACTATAACATTCTTCTCGAACTTCAATTTAAATCCGTCATTATTTTTATTTAACAAACTGTATCTAAAAAATTTATAACTCTTATAACTTTTATCCAAAAGATACAAAAAATTCAATATAACAAAACGCAAGATTAAAAAAAAAAAAAGTAGTAATTACTTAAAACGTGAAGGCTCTTTAATCAAAGTTTCAAAAACTATATGTCTAAATCTAATTGGATCAATTTCATTTACACGAACTCTAGCAGTACTTTCGTATAAAGTATCAATAGTTAGTAAGAATGTGATGTTAGTGTTTGAGTTTAATACTCTTGCTATAATACTGCCATCATTAAACTGTACAGTGTCTGAAAGAATAGCAAATGGAGAAACCCCTGGTTGAATTCGACGATTACGTCTAAAACAAAAAAAAAAATTAACATAAAATTGTATTATAAAAATTAATTAGCTATAACAAATTATTTTTGAATGTGTTATAATGTAAAAATATTAATGAACTATTATCAATGCAAAAAATAAATTAATTATGACTACATAGTGGGCAAGAATGAGTTAAAAATGAGTAATAATACAACAAAACTATTTAAAGGGATCCGAAACCTTTGAGACATGTTGTGTTCATATTATAGAGAATGATAAATAAAAAAAATGTTTTGGCTATATATTTTTGATTAAAACAAAAGAATAAATGCACACCAAGAAAAACTAACTTTTTTGTTTTAGTTGAAGCTTGTCTTCTCCATTTTGTTGTAGGCTAAATAGTCTTAATAATAAATGCTGCAATCTATAGACTTGATAATTTATTTAAGCGCATTTTACTCCTATGAGTTTTAGTACATGACATCATTGATTTTGTTGTTTATGTACATAATCAATCTTTCAAACAAACAAAAAAAATCAATGATGTCATGTACTAAAACTCTTAGGAATAAAATGTGCTTGAATAAGTTATCAAGACTGTAGATCGCAGCATATATTAAGAAGACTATTTGCCCTACAACAAAATGGAGAAGACAAGCTTTAACTAAAACAAAAAAGTTGGGTTTTTTTTGTGTGCATTTATTCTTTTGTTTTAATCAAAAAAAGTTTGCCTGAATATTTTTTTTTTAATCATTCCCTATAATATGAACACAACATGCCTCGGAGGTTTGGGATCCCTTTAAATACTCAATTCTCGAAATAAGATAATAATAAATTGTTGACTTTAAACTATTTAGGGTCTGCAACAGGTTGGCTAATAGTTTAATTACAAAGTAATTTAAAATTAATAGTTTAAATACAAAGATTTCTACATAACAACATAAGAGGTTGACACAAAATAATGAGGTTGACACAGAATCTCTAACCTTAGACCTATTTAGGTTAGCAATTAATTCCAATGGCTGAATGATATATATTTTTAAGGTCAGCAAACTAATTCGAAGGGCTGAATACTAGATATCTAAGTACACATTTTTGGGAGAAAAAAATCATTTCTGAAGTTAAAAAGTATTTTGACCCTACTCCTTGGTGGTTAGCAACTCTACCTTCCATTTTTTACTAAACCCATATTTGACTCCAAAATTCTATAAACATACCAACCATTATTTCATAATTAATCTATTAAAAATAGTGGAACTATTCCTGGTCACCAGGACTACTACCACTGTAATCATAGTATTGATCAAAGTATAGGCTCTTTTAGACCAAAATTGTATGTAGACCAAAAAAAATATGATATAAATTATGTTAGACATATTAACTGACTAGCAATTATTGAGACAACTTTATTCTTTAATATTATAATAATTTTTTTCTTAAAGTAAAAAAAGTAGCAAACAGTAAGTAGTTATTTTTTGGAATCATTAAAATATACACAGAAGATTACATGGAACTTGATTACAAGCAAGCATATACATCCAAAATGTAACACTAGCAGCATAACTTAATAAAACTATTTACACTTCATTTCTATTTTTGCATCTATCCAGTTGATCAGATAAACAATGTATAAATGTATGAAAATGCAAAATATATAAACCTAATACTTTACATTTTTTACTATTAGTTTTTATTACTATTATTTTTTTATATACTTAAAATATAAAAACAAAAAATTACTACTACATTGTAAATCAAGTTAAAAACTGAAAGTGAAATTTGTAAGACAAAAAAAAAAACTATAATAAAATTAAGAGAAATATGTAACTCAAATCAATTTTAGGATTTTGCAAACTTTTACTAATTGTTTTCAGACATTGCAACCCATTATCAACTATATAGAGTAAACAGCATTTTTTTTATTACCAGATTAAATTTATACACAATAATAACAATCTTAATTATACTATCATTAGCTTGGTGGCACTCTTTTAATAAAATCTCTATTTGAGAAATGCTATCTTTATTATAATTTGTTTTTTGTAATTGTTCACTTATCATAATTGGTCAGAACTTATATAACTATGCATGTCTAATTATGTATAATTACAAATCAAATATTTATTGAAAAACATCTACAATCCTCTCTTTTTTTAATTTAACACAAGCAGTTTTAGGCTGACACATGTGGTATTAAAACTTAATGTTAATTTGCTATACAAATTTAATTAAAAACAACATTATTTTAATTATTATATTTAAATTCTAACTAAAATAATTAAAATAAAAACAGAAAAACAAACGTTTTATATAAACTTTAAATAAAATGATAAAAAAACAACAGTAAATGACCAATTTATGTAAACTCTAAATAAAACAATTATAAGATGGCAAAACAAACATTTTATCTAAATTCTAAATAAAATAATAAAATAAAAACAGCATACCAAACTTTGAATTCTTATTCTTAATAAATATTAAAACAAAAACAGCAAAATGAAAGTTGTATTATGTAATGTAGTAGAAATATTACCCAAAAAAAAAAATTTTATTTAAAACTTTTTCTTCAATAATCATTTTCAAAACATATTTAATTTAAATTAGAAAGAAAATGCATTTGTTGCAACCAAGAAAAAATGCACATACTATTGTTGCAAGCCCTCAAATAAGGTCATATAACTAAAACGGGAAAAACTGACTTTTAATCAAGTTAAAAAAAATTAATCAAAAAAAATAGTAACACATGTTTTTGAAGACTGTTTAATGAAAAGTTTTAGTTTGGTTTCTTTACATATCTTAAAAACATAAAATGTTCCTAAGTAGTTAGTGGTAGTGGTGTAGTGGTAGAGCATTCGCCTCATAAGCAAGAAATTCCAAGTTCAATCTCCACCACGTTCCTGGTAGTACCACGCTCAACTTGTTTCTCTGCGCAGCGGCCTTGTTTGTTAAGTATTTTGTTTCAGAGTTATAGAGATGAGAGAGGGTTTTAACCATAATTAAAAAGTAGCCTCCTCAACTGTAGTGGCCTTCATGGCCTTGAGGAGGTGAAATAAGAAAAAAAGTGTAAAATAAAAATTCAATAACAAACTTCAAAACAAAAATGATAAAATGCCATGTTTGTTTTTCCATTATTAAAGCAAAGATCGGCATTTGAATAAAGTAAAGTTGGCAAACTTAAGGTTCATTTTTTTGTCAATTTTATGCTAAACTTTAGCTTATTTGCCAATTCATCGAGCCCTAGTCACTATTTTTCCAAATAGTGCTACTAAATTGTTTATTATTGCTATTGTTACTTATAAACTCCTTTCACTAGATAATTATATGAGTGACTTCATCCTTTACAACTCCTTGTTATTTTAATTATTTTATGTAATATTTATTTTAGATTATTTTGATATTGATTATCACTTTTATTCTATATTTTATTATAATATTATGACTTTAAAAAAAAAAAATTATCAATGTTAAAACAACAATAAAATTAATTAATATAAAGATTTTTTTTGTGACTAAAACAATAAATTACTTACTTGCAAAAACTGCTTTGCTCACAAGTTTTAAAATTTCCTTTATCAACTGAAAAAATCTGTACAATTTGCATAAATAGTATTATAAAAAAATTCATGATTGATTCTATAACAAAAGTTAACATCAGTGACTCTTTGAAATGAATGCATAATCATCATATAAAAATTTTAAAACTTTTTTTAGTAAAAATTTCAAGGTATTTGAAATTTTTACTAAAAAAGGTATATATCTACTTATTATTATCATTATTATATATATATATATACGTATATATATATATATATTATATATATATATATATATATATATATATATATATATATATATATATATATATATATATATATATATATATATATATATATATATATATATATATATATATATATATATATATATATATATATATATATATATATATATATATATATATATATATATATATATATATATATATATATATGTAAATTATGTTAGTGTATTTTACAAATATAGTGCTCAATGTTCTTAAAGAACAGAGCAATAATAAATTAGTAAAAAACACTTATCGAACTTTTGTTCTGCTTGAAGTTTCATCATTGCTGCAACTCTTCCTGATGATCCAGCAATAGTAAAACTTCAAGTAGAAGAAAAAAGGTAGATAAGTGTTTTTTACTAACTTATATATATATATACAGTGCTGGCAAAAAGTCTTGCAACAAGGCACAATTTTACACAAATCAATGTTTGCAATGTGTATACAAATGCAAAAAGTCTTGCAACATAATTACTTTTCATAATTACTTCCAAAAACAATAATACTTCCAAAAATATTACATTTTCACCAAAAACAAGTTCAATTATTTTTATTACATTGTATAATCATTTTAAACAGATGTACTATTAATATTTGGTAGTATATCCTTTGTTTTTTAACACAGCACTAATTCGTTTGGCCATGGATTTGGCAAGATTTTCACATAGTCCTGATGTAATTTCTGTACACCATACATGAGGAATAGCATTTTTAAAACCATCTAATGAACTGCAGTTTTTAGCAGATACACGCTTCTTGATTAACATCCAAAGATTTTCAATTGGGCATTAAAACATCATACTATTATTAAAAAAGCATTAAAACATCATACTATTATTAAAAATATCATACAAAATATCATTAAAATATCATACTATGTATTTCTTTTATTTATGCTATAATACCAGAAATAAATAGTATAATACCATATATGATGTTTTAATGCTTATATTATTACACATACTATTTAAGATGTCACATAAATTTTAAAAATACAATTATAAATTTTAGGGTATAAAACATCTCAAAATAGAAAATTTTGATAATTACTTGTATACTTTGAGTACTAAGCGGGGCAAATATAAACATTTTTAAAATTCCAGTAGTGTTTTTTTTTATTTTTAATTAAAAACTTAATATGAAAAAATAATGAAATTAAAGCTGGATCTTGCTTGAATAGGCAAATGTTTAACACAAATGTTTTAATTAAAATGTTGACCTCTGGAATCATTGAAAAGTAAAAGAAATAAATGAACTAATGACAAATTCTTCCCACTATAAAAACTTCACCTATATTTTTCTTGATGTAAATAATAATTTGAATTTTAGAAAAGCAACAAAACAAGACTTTAAGAATTAAACTGAAATGTAATGATTTACTCAAAAAACAGATTTGTTAAAGTTACCTAATTAGATAATCATAAAAATGTTTAAATCATCGTTTCATTCACATTGTAACATCTTCTAGAAATGAACTGTTTAAGTAACTTTATGTAAAGAATCAAGATTTACATGTATACAACACTAAGCTAGAGATTTCGAAAGATGTTATCAACACAGAATTGACCAAGAAGGGATTCATTATTCGTTAATGGTTTAAAACTATAAAATAGCACAATAATTTGTGCTATTTTATTTTTTATGGGAGTTTTTCAAAATTAGTGAACCAATTTTGAAAAACTCCCATAAAAAACTTTCTTAAAACACAAATAGAAAATTTATTATTAAAATAAATAGAATTTAACTTTATGCAAATATTTTCTTAATTTGCATTAAGTTGCTTAATATTTATTACTTTGGAGTAACTATTTTAAAATTCAACAGGAAGAAAGTTCAAACAATGAATTGACTGATATTTGATTGACTTAACACAATGTTATACTATACATACATTTAATAAAATGTTATTAATAAAATTGTTATCCGTAAGCAGATAAATTGATTGTAGAATTGTCGTAAGCCTATGGATAAAAAGACGTGGATTGACGAGCAGCCATTTACAATAATTCCAAACATACTGGGCAGTTGAGCAAAACTCAGACAATTTTTTTTTTAAATCTTTCCGACAAAAAGCATTTTCATATTTTGGAAAGAAAAATTTTTTTTTTGTATTTTTTATTTACTATTATTTTTTTTCTTATGATTATTTTAGCCGCAAGATAACATAATTAATTATTGAATAAATAGCGCAAACACCTCTGAAAGCAGTTCTACAATTTTAAAAAATCGTTTTGACTTTCTCAAGCTACTATTATATCTTGAACCAAGTTTGCAGCATCTTTACCAATCTTGCTTTCCGTAACACTAAAAATTTAGAACTCTGTAAACAATATCTTTCCCTAAAATACAAAGGCCTTAATAGGTTGCCCCATCTGAACCTTTTCATAATTTTTTTTAATTCTATGTTTACCGATGGTTTTTTTTTTATTTCAATATCTTCATTTCTATAAATGCTAAAAGCAATCCCTGTTAGAGTTGGAAGTTACTGGAGGAGAAAAAGTTTATAAAGCAAGATAACGATTGACAGACAACTTAAAAGATTGCAAAATATATGAATCAGGAAAATAAGATAAAGGAAGCGAATTCCAAAGGACTGATATTCGAGGGAAAAAACTAGACAAATAAGAACTTTGGAGCACTTAGGAACAGCCACAGTAAAAAGATGAGACTTAATAGAATGATGAGTAACAGGAGAATTAATTTTAGTAGATGGCACAAGAGAAGCTAATTCTTTAGAGCAGTGCCCATTACAGTATTCTGAGAAAAGAGAAAGAGACACAACATTTCGACGATGTGATAATGGTTGGAGGTTGGCTGGTCCAACTAGGTTTACAATGCATTTTTGCACCTTATCTAAAAGAGAAAGGGCATCATTGGAAGATCCGCCCCAGATAAGGCAACAATATTCCATACAAGAATCGATTTGAGATTTATAGAGATAAAGAATAGAATCCAGAGTAAGAAAGTGTTGAGCAACATAAAAAGGTGCAACCTTAGCAGATACTAGTTTTTACAATGAATTTGATATATGGTTTCCAAGAAAAATTGGAAGTAAGAGTTAATCCTAGAAGATGAAGGGTAGATGACTCATCGAGTACATTATCGTTTATAAATATAGGAACATCTAGACTGTTGCAATAATGATTAGCTGAAAAAAATTGAGTTTTATCTGAGTTGAAGTTCATCCGCCACTGTGAGCTCAATGCTGTAGCAGAAGTGTAATCTTCAAGCTAAAATCCTCCCTCCAAGCAATCAGAGAGTGTTGGCTTTTTATCAAGACAAGAATAAATGGTAGTATCATTGGTGAACAATGCCACTTTTGATATGAGAATATCTAGAAGATCATTAAAGTAAATTAAGAAGAGAGGTTAAGGCTATTGCCTTAACCTCTCCACCTCAATCTAGTGCACGATAAAACCGGTTCTTACCGTTATTACCGTTATTACCGTTATTACCGGTTATTACCGTTAACAAACCAGCTTAGAAAATCAAAATCAGTTGGAACGAGAAGATCGAAATCTATATTGATAATCAATAGTAAGTTATTAGATTCAAAATGAGAGATTAAGTGTTTGCTAACTAAAGACTCAAAAACTTTGCTCATGATCGTAAGAAGACTAATGGGACTGTAGTTAGACAGATCGCTCTCTAGAATTTTTGAAAATCGGGATAACAGATGCCGCTTTCCAGCAGTCTGGAAAACAAGACTCTGATAAGCACTTGTTAAATAGTTTTAAAAGTGTAGACGACAGTTCCGGAGAACACTTCTGCAAGACTTTAACAGGTATGTTGTCCGGACCACAAGCAGGAAATCACTTTAGATACAGAAGCTGGAGTGATACGAATGTCGAGTAATAGATCAATCTGTTTGTTGGCTATGTCAGGTAGAACGCAACTAGTGAAATCAAAAGATGAAATTGATGAAAAGTACTTAGCAAACAATTCAGCTTTGTCTTTAGGAAAGGTGACAAAATCTGAACCATACAAGAGAGGTAGAACAACAGGTTTTTCCTTACTAAAGATACTGCTAAAGATTCTCCAGAAGTCACGAGAACCTAGTTTTGAGATAAAAGACAAAACTTTTTTACACTGGTTTTTAGCAATAGTAAACAGACGTCTGTTTTCTGGAGAATTGTTTTGCTGATATATTTGGAAGTAATGGTTTCGATTGGAAGTTGCAGCAGCACAATGCGAGGAAAACTATAGAGAAGAGTGAAATGGTGCTAAACGAAAGCGCATAAAAGAATAGCCTGTGGATTCAAACCTAGTTTCCCGACAAATATTTGAATTCTTACGAATGTAAATGGCCAGGCCTAGCATGTGACTATTTGAGTCATTACAAACTAAAGGAATATCACCATCAACACAAAGATCACAAGATGAGACACAAAACTTAGTAAGAAAATATGTTGACGTAACCTTTTAAAATAAAAAAGATAATTAAAGAAAAGAAAAAAAAAGACTAATCAAAAAAATATCAAAAAGAAAAAAAAAGTTAAATGGTAAAGTCTGATGTTCTTCAGTTTTTAAAACTTCTTTTTTAGTGTATTTTCAATTTTTCTTTAAACTTAGTCTTTTTCATAACGTTTTTTTCTGTAATCAAAATTATAATTTTTCGGTATTTCTACTAGTTTATTAAAAGAAACTTTTATGACAAATTTTTGTTATTGTCAGCATAAATTTTAAATGTGTTTATGATTTGCAGAAACAAAATAAGACCCCAAACTGAACCCTGTGGAACGACACTGGTAAAAAATATCCTTATTAGTATTTCTTTGTTTCTTATTTCTTAGGAAACTTTCAATTCAGTCATATAACTTACAGGTTATGCAGTATCTTTTAATCTTTTTCATTTATCTTTTGTGTTCTACTTTAAAGAACTAATAAACTAATAAATTGTGTTCTACATTAAAGAACTATGAATCACAAAGTATATAACTATTTATCTTACAATATAAAAAAAATTTTTACGGTATGAACTACTGAAGAAGTTTATTAAAGAAGTTTTTAAAAAGGTACAGCCAATTTAAGAGATGTAGTTGTGAATTACCGTTTTGCAATATTGGGGGTTGAATGCAGCCTATTAATTGTGAGTTACCTGACAACCAACTTTTGGATTATAAGAGTAATCTACTTACGATTTGTAAAAATGGGTAAGCCATTTTTACAAATCGGTAATTCACAACTACATGGGTAAAATGGGTAAGCCATTTGGACACTGTATAAATTAAGAGAACTATGACCGATTATAGTCTTTTTTGTTTTCAACCGATTTATGACTTTTTCGTTTTCGACCGACTTATTTTTCGACCTATTTTATAGATTTTTAATTTCAAGCGATTTTGAGATAAATTAATTTGCAACCGATTATCTGGTCTGTGTTTTTAACGTTGTTTTTTTTAAACTACGAATTTTTTTTTTTTAAATTAGCAATCAATAAGTTTTCCAACCATTCATTGAACCTTATACGTCCCGAATATAAAGACAGCGCCAAGGCTGATCAAATTTGGTTTGTATTCAAATCAACAACAATATATACAAAATACATAACCGGAAAGGCGTAGTTATAAAATTGAAAATAGAGCAGGTTGAATATTCTGCAGGTTCAAAATTCAGTAGGTCAAAAATACAGTAGGTCAACGGTTTAGTAAGTTGGAAAACTAGTAGTACATGTTTTAATTAGGTGTAAATATAAAAATCAAAAATTGTCGGATGAAAATCAAAAACGTCATAATCTACAATTTACGAAATTTCAAAATTAGGTTGAGTTATAGACCACCGTAATATTTACAGGAATTGGAAAACCTAACCAATTACTGAAAAATCTGCATCTACCAAAAGCACAAAGAAAAGTCCGAACAAATTACCACAAAACATCAAAAAACCAAATCGGTTTAGATTAATTTAAAATTCTACTAAAATTATGGCTTTTAGTTCGGATCATGCTACATTTTAAGTTAAAAATGAAGAAATAAGTTAAAATTACGAATTTTGATTATAATTATTCTTAACATTATATATTTGTTGTGGGGTTTTAGCTAACCTGACCAATATAAGTTTTAATAAAATGAAAAAGACTGTTTTATGATGTCTGTATTAAAGATAATATTAATCTTAAAGATAATGTTAATCTGCATATATTTCAGAAGAGAACTTAAAGAGCTTGTTTTAAAATGATATCTATTATAAAAATCACGTTAATATTTAGCAGTTCTTGGTAGCAAAAACCTAATGGTCTTCTTCGAGTGTCCGAGTTCTTTGTTTTGTTTATTAAATATTGTTAGAGTTTAACACTTTTTAACAAATTTTCTACCTGTAATTTTATTTCTTGTCTATATTTGAATAAATTTTGTAATTAACAAAAAAAAAAAAAAAAAAAAAGCTTTTGCAAAGATATGATATGCATTACGGCTTGCCTTTTGCAGTTTGTATAAAACCGATTACAGATATTAAGAAAACTATGTGGTCGATAGTTTTTTGGTTCAAGTTTTGATGCTCTTTTAAATATTTTATATATTTTCAGAAAAAGAACTTATTTTATCACTTTTGACCCATCCGCACCTTTTAACATTTTCAGCATTTTCTCATAATTTCATATAATTTATGTATAATTTACTATATAGCACAATATAATTTACTGCAGCCGCACTATTTTCCCCATTTTTACAAGAATTCGGATATTGCGTAATTATCGTTAACAAGGACTGACTTAAATGCCTATTTTATATATTTGCAATGTCTGATATTTCAGTTATAATTATTTTTTTATTCTTGAATGCTATAATTTGGTGTTTATAGTTTTATTTTCTGTTTGCGTGTGAGAATAAAAGTTTAGGTGCGAACTTCGCTCTCTTTTGTAAGTTCATTTCATATTCTCAAGTTGATCCTTTAATTTGTTTTTAACATTAGCGCACATTTTGTTGAATGTCTTTTTTGACTCTTGACTTAGCTGATGCAAATTAAAATAAAATAGAGAGTGTTTAATCTTTAATGTTTTTGGCCTTGAAAGCTTAGATAATTCATCAGAGTCAAAAGTTTTATTATCTTGTTTTAAATAAATAGCCAGTTGTAAATTACTTTACTTTTGATGCAATTTATAAGACTAGTTCTTCCCTCTTCGGGCCTGCTTGGCAACGCGTTCTTTGACAAATGGGTGAAGTTTAAAAAAGTTGTTTCAATTAAGCATCAAACGTGTTATACCCATGGAGTACATATGGAAGTTCAAGACGTGCTGAACAAAAAACCCTTCTAAAAATCAACACCGTGGATGAAAAGAATCCCATTCCAAAAGTGAAAGTACACTAACAATCTGTCATCAATGAAGTTAGATGAATTTTCAAGTTATTTCAAAAATCTTCAGTCAAAAATAACGTCCATCAAGAACTAGCAAAAACCAAAAAAATCAAGAAACAGCGCGGTAAAGAGGTTTTCTTTATCCTTGACTGCAGAAAAAGATGGAACAGTCTACTGTCAATGGTTTAAAAGTTTCTCAAAGATAAGGGTTCAATCAGAAAATTATTGAAAGATGTTTCTCCACATTTGATTTGCAGTGGTAATGAGGTAAACACTTTATACGACATTGTTACTACTCTTGAACCAGTTAAACTGACAGCAAGTCCGTAACCGACAGGAGGCAACTCTTCTTACAGCTGAAGGAATTTTCGCTTTTTTTAAGTTTCTTGTGAACAGACTGAAACAACAAGATTCAACTCTTTGCATTGCAATAAAAAAAGCAGTTCTGAGACGATGTATGTGTATATATATATATATATATATATATATATATATATATATATATATATATATATATCCCTTTTATATATATATATATATATATATATATATATATATATATATATATATATATATATATATATATATATATCCCAGATAGCATGCATTGGCCCAATGTTGGGCCAATGCACGGTGATACATTAGCCCAAAATTGATACATTGGCCCAATATTGAAATCGATGTTGGCCCAATGCAGGTTAAATCATTGTTTAGGCATTAGCCCAACGTTGTATATAACATTGGCTCAATATCGTATCTAACATTAGGCCAATGTTGTATACAAAGATAGGCAAATGTTATTATAAATTAGCTCTATACTGAATTCAACAACAAATGTTGTATATCGGCCTAACGTTTTAAGCAACATTAGAACGTTGTTACAAATAGATGATTTGCATCGCTACATTGAAATTTATAGAGGAATAAAAACAAAAATGTATGATACAAGTATAAAAATTAATTTATTTAAATTACATAATTTCTCCGTTAAATATAGGTATTGGAAACACCAAACATAAACCAAAAGCATTAAAAAAAAAAAACACATTAAGTTTAAAAAAAAAATTCCCTATAAAATTTAAAGAGTTTCGATATTGGTTGAGCTACTTGTTATTGAATTGTGTTTAGCTAATGATATTTGGTGCCCACGACTATCATCTTTTCTTCCACCATCTCTATCACATGTCTGCTTAAGCTATGCTTATTTGACTTCACAGCTTCTGCAAAAAAATTAGTTGTTTGTTTAATTATGCACCAAAGAAACCTAACAAATCGAAAGTAATTGTGTAATGCAAAACTGAAACTGAAAATAACTTTTCTAAACCACTTGCCAATAGCAACATATACAATCAACATTTTTAATTTTACAGCTAGGTCATTTTTAAAAACTATTCTTAGTAAATAACATACAATCTTCTTCATCTTAAACTCCAATTTGTCCTGAATAATTAACCTGCAAATATATACAACCTGGCAGTAATTAAAGATACTTTTGGTTAGACTTAAATTAATATAAAATCTCATTTACAAAAAACCTTCAAAGAGTATTTAGTTTAAAGTACATAACTTGTATAAAGATATCATACAAAATGCATAAACGGATCATAAAAAAATATTTACCATTTGCTTAAGTATTTTCTTGTCTTTTAATTTTCCTTCTAGAGTACTTAAATTCTCTACTGCTTTTAGTGGCAATGACACTCTTTCAGGCAAATCATTAATGAGCACATCTTTGTTACTCTCTATAATTATGCTTAAAACTATTTTTACTTTGAATATTAATGATACAATTTTTAAAAATAATATCATCTATAAAAATATTTGTTTACCTTAGTCTATTAGATAAATCTAAATAAACATTTATATAATGAATAATAATGAACCATTAAAACAACTGTTTTATATGAGTTTAAAGTTTGTTTCATTAAACAAACTTTAAACTCATATAAATTTTATGCTTTCTTTCCTAAGAGTTGATTCCAAATAAATTTCAAAGTTGGTGTAAGCTTTGCTATTTTGATTATGGCACAATAAAATGTTCATTAACATTCTGACTTTTTGACCGTAATATATGAAAATGTCTTTAAAAAATTGTAAAAGTTAAAGCTATGAATAAAGATTTCTAACCATCAGACAAAAAGACTTTTGAATTAAAACTTACCATTTAATAATTTTTATTCATTCAACTTCTCAGAGCAAACATTGAACTTCTGCAAAGAGTTTGGAGTTACAGGTAAATCCCAAAATTTGTTAATACTTTTTGTATTATTATATGAAATTTAGGATAAATCATTACTAAAATAATCTGAAGAATCATCTACACCAAGATATACACAAATTTTTGTCTCTTCAATCTTTATTTTGGCTGATCATTTTTGCTGTCTTTTTTTCTTTCCTTTTTGTCTCTAGAGCAGAAGTTTAGCCTTCTACTAAGTTCAATCTTGCATTGATATAAAAATCTATAAACCAAAACATTATTAATTAAGTTATAACTAAAGTTAATGTATAAGCCTAAAGTTGTTAACTGTTGTACGAAAACTAAATATAAACAATATCCAATAAAATCAATTAAAAACTAATAAATCCAAGAATAATGTTCCTCTGCCTCAGAAATATGGAATATATACAGGTTTTTTTGATTTAAATCAATTGATTTAAATCATGATTTAAATTGAGTTTTTTGATTTTAATTGTTTATAATAACTATTTATTGATTTAATCTCATAATTCAATCAATTATTATAGACTAGTCATTAGTCTTATAATAAATTTCCTGGCAATATCAGAAAGCTCTACATAAGTAGAATTTAGATTCTAGTAACATCACTTTTTGTACACAGTGTTAATATGTTAGTAGATAGGGTGTCACAATCAAACACAGAAAAAAATCAAACAAAAGAAACATATTTAAAATGTAAACTATCAGCTTTTAACAACTGCATTGCCACTGTAGTAGTTATATATAAAATTTTATATCTAATCACACTAGTGATGAACAATTTGCAGGTATTATTAATACCTTTATGAACTAAAAATTAAACTAATATGAATAAATTAGGAAAAAAAAGTTTTTTTAATACTTATTACTGTATGACATTTCAAATGTTTGATTTTTTTTAATAAAGAAGAAATTTTAAATGTCTTCTTTATTAAATAAATCAAACATTTAAAATGCCAATACAGTAATAAGTATTGAAAAAAATAATAATAATAAAATAACTGTAACATCTTACACAAAAATAACTTGATTATTGCCTATATTATTATATTGATACTTTAGATTGTAGTAAAATGTTATAAGTACATTATTTAAATGTTAATTGATACTTCATTATTCAAAAAAAATAAAACATTAAGTCAAAACTCTAACCCTAACCTCATGAAGTTGACTTCTTAAGAGGTAAACTTCTAAGATTCTTAGAAGATTAACAAATATAGCCTATTTTGTTTATTTTCATAATTAAAAAAAAAATGGAAAGATAATATCAAAACCTTTCTTTATATTATAAAACGATACAATTTTTTAAAAATGTTATGCAACAAGTTTTAAAAATATACCAAAAAATGATCCGCAACTACATTGGCCGAATATTGACTCTAGAGAGCGACGGCATCGATTTTTTGTAGCAAAATAGCGAGCCGATACACAGTGGGGGTGGACAAAACCTAAAAAATAAATATTTATTATATTCAAAACCATATAATAAAACATATTTGTAATACTCTCATTTAAAGTTTTGAAAATTGTTTTGAGTATAATAATATCTTTTAAAACCACTAAAATTAGTTGCGGCTTCATGTATAATGAAAATTCTTTTTTTAAAAAAAAGCTTTTTTTTTTATACATAGCTATAGTAAACTGTAACTTTTAAAATTTTTTAAGCTTACAGGATTAGTTTATATATTTAAAATATTTAACAGTAGAGCTTTTCGAAAAAAAATATACAGTAAAGATCAGTCTTTATAATACACTTATAGTCTGGCTTTAAAATAATGTAATAAATTTTTAACATTTATTACATTTATTTTGTACAATAAGTGTCCATAATTTAGGGAACCTACGAGAACCTATATTAAATAGTTGAACTAGTAAAGGTAATATGTATACAACCTATTTAAACTATATACATTGCCCCTAACTTCCCCTTTTGAGTTTCTTTAAAATTTTAAAATAATGACATGTAACTAATGTTATTTGCTTGAAACCAACTTTTATTTTTTGTAAACAAAAATACATGTTATTTTGTTTGTTATTTAATTCAATACAAACTGCACTGTTTACCTAATAATTTTTTTGTTTTTTTGTTTAGTAATAAAATAAAAATTGGTGACATTTACGGACTTATACAACAAAATAAACTAGTTCTTAATGATATACCATTCTTTTCATTGAAATTAACTGTTCTAGTTCCTGCAGATATTAAACAGAGGATTCTGAGTGAAAAACTTTATAAAATCATAATGTAAAAAGTTAATAGCTGCAAACAGTGGTAATACTCATTTTGAGAGAAGTATTGAAAACTGGCTAGCTCAAGATTTTCAATACACCTACGGTACATTAAATGCTACATCATCAGTTAATGAAGTTGGAAAACGTGTTGCTTTTTTGAAAAAGCTTGTAACAGAACAAAATAAATAAGCCTAAGAATGTTAGTAATATTCTATTTAGCCATAAATTACTTCATGCAATAAAATTGAAACTAAGAAGTGAGTTTAAATAGAAAACTGGTACAAAAATTTCTGAAATTTGAAATAAAAACCCCATTAAACCTGCTTAGATATATTCAACTGATGAAACTTTATCATTAACTATTAATGGTGATATATCAAAATCTACATACCAGCTACTAAGAGATAGTGCTGAAAAAAACAGCTGCAACATATCCTTTATATAATGATATAAGATCTTCAAAAGCTAAATGCTATCCCAAGAACATTCAAATAGATGGCTAGTCAGTACAAATACCGCTAAAAGATCTTCTAAAACACACTCTTAAAAACTATGTGATATATAATCTACTGTGCTAATCACAATGGTAAGAAATTAACTAAACTGACGTTTAGATGCAAGGCTGGTTTTGATGGTGCTGCAGGATATAGTGTTTACAAACAGGTAAGTTAAAATAAAAATAGTGACAAATGAAGTGTGCCAGTTGATTATTTGGATTGTACCTTTAGAACTCAGTAGACTTTATAATAATAAAAACGTTTTAACATCGTTCACCCAGAATCTGCGGCCAACAGATTAAAAATAAAAATAATACATTATTAAATAGAGAGAGATAATAAATAATCTACAGACTTATTTAAAACGTCGTGAACATGTAATAATATCAATACTAGAGTTTGAAATCTATATGTTTATTTTTATTTTCTATATATTTCTATACATTTATCTATATATTTTAAATCTATTATATAATAATATCGATAATAGAGTTTCAAATCCAGTGATAAATTTTCATTTTTTCCGAAGTAAGTGCGTATTTTTATTTTTAAAGTTTGTCGCATCAATTTTGATTTTAAGTTTATTCCATCAGAAGAGTTTGTTATTCAGTTCCACGATTTTAAGAAGTTATATGATTTGAAATTAAAAGAAATTTAAAGCCGCGTTTTTAAAGTTTTTAAAAGTTTGTTAAATAATTTTTAGTATTAGCAACTATTTAACTAAAATTTATAATAAAAGTAAATATATTTTAATAAAATGTGATTCTTTGGACATATAAAGGGTTTTAGTAAAAAAAAAAAAAAAAAGATCAAAATAACTTGGTCCACCATATGTCTAATATCCGGCCCACTGTGCGATACTACATTGGCCAAATGTTGGTCCAACATAGTACGATATTTGCGAAAAACTGATTTGGTGAATTGAAACATCACGCCGAAAAAAAGCATTGGCTAAATGTTGGCCCAACGGAATAAAATTTGCTAATGTTAAAACTTACGTTGGGCCAGTGTAAGCTTGCCGTCTGGTATATATATGTTCCGATGTGTTCGATCTTATTAATAGAAACATTAAAATGTAAAATAAAATAAACTTACGAATTCTGATGCAATTATTTTTACCTGTTACTTTTTTGACTAAATATATATATGTAAAAATATATATTTATATCTATATATTTAAAAATGTTTTTTAAATATATACAAAAATATACGAGTCGTGCTAACTTTGTATATATTAATATTTGTAATATTAATATATACGTGAATGTATCACGAATATATATATATATATATATATATATATATATATATATATATATATATATATATATATATATATATATATATATATATATATATATATATATATATATATATATATATATATATATGATGGCTTCGATGTCTGTACTTAAAAAGACTGCCAAAAATATGCTGTCTAGGTTTTCCAACAAATTCAGATGACTTAGAATTCATTTAAGAAGTATGTGGCTTAGCAAATCTTGACGAAAATCCACTTCAATAAAAGATGAGCTCAAGGGTGCAATCCAGTATACGGGTGAAAAACAGCGTCACAATTCAAACGACAAATTCAAAGCCGTTTCAGAAGAAATGTTAGTCTATGAAGCTACTGATAGAGAGCTCCTAATCTTGAACTTTTGTTCAATGTACTGAGGACTATTTCTCCAACATGTATCGATTCTGAATGAATCTGTACTGCTGCTGAATTATTTGTGATAAAAATTCAAACCAGAATGATTGACGACTTACTAGATACGCTTTGTTTGTTTAAACTCATTTTTTATCTATGTAACAGTTATCAATAAAGATATTAGATATAAACCTTATAAAGACATTATTTTGAAGCAGCAAAAAATATTTATTATGATTTTCTGTAATTGTTTTATTTTTTACCGATTTTACCGATGTTTACCGGTAAATTATGCTTTTTTTTTTACCACTTTAACTTGAATTTCGGTAAAAACTCAGCCCTAATAGAAAAGAAAATTTAGATTAGGAGATAGATTTCCTGAATTTCTTGAACAAAAAAGTATTGAACTAGTAGCCCGATCCAGGAAAGTTTCCATAGTGTATTGAGCTAAGTTTTTTGTTTCATCTTCTTTTTTTAATATTCGGGTTATTTTATTTCTATTCGTTGTTTTGTCTTTTTTGCTTAATTTATTAACTTTTTTTTTTTTTCACTCTTCTGACGATTTTGTTACTTTAAGCTGCTGTTAAGTTTGAATACTGGTAGGCCAACAGAGGCCATAAGCCCTAAAAAAACTTTTAAATACGTCACAGTTTCTTTTTTTTCATAGTAAAATTTTATTTTCTACTTATTTTTCTAATAATAAGATTTTTTTTTTCAAATAATATGTTTTTTAAAAATTCACTCGAACTGTCTGGCCTCTTGAACTTCCCTACACGTGACCGGTGCAAAACTGGCTCTGCAGTTGTCTTTAATCTTTGAGTGATTCAGAAACTTGTAGCAATTCTTTATCCTTTTTAAAGTTGAAAAGATTCTTTTTCGGTTCATTTTTTAGCAGCAGCAGAGAAAAACATCTTTAGAATAACATTAACATTAAAGAATGCGTGCGTTTTTTCTTTATTTATCTCTTTTAGGTTATTTCAAAATTTAAAAACATATTTCACATAAATAAATATATGTGACAATTTGCTATAGACAATTTAAAACGTTTTTTAATCTTTTTCTTATTTTTCACATATTTTGTCTTGCAATAAATACAATCAATATATTTATGTACAAACGAAAATTTATGGCCGGAGCAAAATGATGACATTGAAGCCAAATCAGCTAGCATCGTTTTTGTAGGCGCATTTACGATTTAGTGAATTAAAGTTAACTGTTAGTCTTAAATTTTATAGGTTTAGTTAATTAAAGTTAACTGTTAGTCTTAAATTTTATAGGTAACATACATTATTTTTAATATGTTACAAAACTCTTACGATTTCTCCTAAAACTCTTCAGATAAAAAATGTAATTATCACCATCGAAGGTAAAAAAATATACTCTTTAACTTTATAATCGACATTTATTTGAACGTTTTAAAATGTACTAGTAATTAGTAAGCACATGCTTGTGATTCATATAATAAATTGATAACATTCCTTTAGTTACGGATAAATAAATTATATTAAATTGTTATATAAATATAGTTTTATAATTATATTGAATATAATTTGATATATACTGTTTATAACTTTATATGTATACATATTGTATATATACATACATATATATATACAGTATTGGACAAAACATTTGCAACCAACATCGAATAATGCTTAAAAGTGATTCTAATTTTACATGTCTTAAAAACGAAACGAACTATACTACCACAGCAAACAGTCAAGGAGTCTGGAGTCATAGCATGCCATGACATGAGCAATATGCTGACAGGTGACAGCACACAGGCAGAATTTCGTTGACAAGTGCCATTTTGCAGCGGACAAAACAAGTGCAACTTTTTTGGTTTGTTTCATTTCCTTAAGTCTGGTCCGTGTTAACGTCACGGAAGTTTTTTAATAATTAAAGGAAGTATCCAGAAGTTTCCAGGAGAAGCATCTGGAAGCATCCAGTAGCATCCAGAAATATCCAAAAACATTCAGAAGCATCCAGACGCATCCAGAAGCTTCCAGAAGCATCGAAAAGAAGCATCTAGAATCTTCTGAAACAGGTTCACACAGGTTCATTTTACTATATAAGAGACATGTAAATCGACATGTAATTCAGTCAGTATATGGAAGTCAATCAGTCAGTATTATCAAGACAGTTTATCGAAGTGAGTTTTATCAAAGGGTTTTATCGAAGAACATCAATACAAGAAGTGAAATACAACAAGTGTTTCATTACATCAAGTCCACATCTAACCAAGATGTTGTGTTCCACAGAGCATTATTGTATCATCACAAGGTAAATGTAACACGGTATGCCTTAAGAAGAGTGATTATTTATTTTTATTATTTTTATGACTTCAAGTCCAAAAACGGCTCCCGACAGTCTTGGATTGGAACTAAGAAAGAAAATTATTGGCGATTACGTAAGTGGAATGTCACAAAAAAGTATTTGTGATAAATATCGCGTGAAAAAATGGACCGTATCAAGACTATGTTCCAAATATCGTTCTACGGGGAAGTTGGCAGCAGATAACAAAGGTGGAAGACCGCGTTCCATCACTTCTAGAGAGGATTCTATGATCGTCAGATCCATCAAGAAGGATCCCTGAATATCATCAATCGAGATACAAAAGCAATTAGAGCTGCCTGTATCGGACCGAACAATCAGACGACGTGCTGTTGAAGCCAGATTGTTTTCTCGATGCCCTGCAAAGAAACCGCTGATTTCACTAAAAAACCAGAAGAAAAGACTCCTGTTTGTTACATCTCATATTGACTGGAATGTGCAGAAATGGCGAACTGTCCTGTTCAGTGATGAATCGAAGTTCAACATTATTGGGAGCAATGGCATTTGCCGTGTACGTCGACTGGCCGGAAAACGCCTCGATTTACGTTACTGCCATAAGACCGTGAAGCATGGTGGAGACAATGTAATGGTCTGGGGGTGTTTTTCTGCTAACGGTCTAGGTCCAATACATCGAAACGATGGAATAATGGACCGTTTCATGTATAAAAATATCCTGAAAGATGTTATGTTACCTCATGCTGAATGGAATATGCCAATAAAATGGGTTTTTCAGCAAGACAACGATCCGAAACACACTGCAAAAGTAGTCAAGCAGTGGTTTCAAGACAACCACCTATCGGTGATGGATTGGCCCCCTCAATCTCCGGATCTCAACCCTATCGAGAACCTGTGGGAGATCGTCAACCGCAGAATTAATCGTGAAGGTGTTCGTAATAAGGATCAACTGTTTGAACATTCCGAAAGGCCTGGACAGCGATTCCACAAAATTTCATTGATCACCTGATCGAATCTATGCTCCGAAGATGCACGGCTGTGATCGACAACAAAGGATTCGCCACGAAATATTGATAACGAAATACAGCTTGGTCAACATTTTTTCGAGTTGCACTTGTTTTGTCCAGAAGGAAATCAACTTTTTTAAATACTTTTGATTAATTTATTAATTTTCGTGTACAAATAATGAACTTTGTGATGAATAAAACTTGAAGAACTTTGTCTCTAAACAGTTACATAGTTATTTCTCTAAATTGAAAAAATGCAGCACTTTTATATAAAGAAACTAAATTAGCATTATTTGGTTGCACTCGTTTTGTCCGGTACTATATATATATATATATATATGTATATATATATATATATATATATATATATATATATATATATATATATATATATATATATATATATATATATATATATATAAGGTTTCATCAATAAAGACTCATCAGAAACCTTATATAACAGTGCCGTGGCTACTAGATCCAAACATACCCCTACTTCAAAAGGGCCCCAAAACTCTTAAAAAATTTTCCAATAGATAATACTAAATAAAATTAAAAAACCTTTACATTTGTAAAAGGGCCCCTAAATTTGCAAATGAGCCCCCTAGGCACAGCTCTGCTTTTATTTAAATATATATATATATATATATATATATATATATATATATATATATATATATATATATATATATATATATACATATATATATATATATATGTGTATATATATATATATATATATATAAATATATATATATATATATATATATATATATATATATATATATATATATAAATATATATATATATATATATATATATATATAAATATATATTTATTTATATATATATATATATACTTTTTTTGTTTGGTAGTTTATATCAATTAAATTAGGTGATCACATCTGGGGTTAGGACTATTGTAATTGTAATGAAAACAATAACAGAAGCAATAGTTATTGTTATTGTATTAACTTAATTTAGAAACAATAACAATACTTGTGATTTACAACTATTGTAGTTCTGTAATAAAATAACAATAAATATTTTATTGCAATTCATCTTTATAAAACAATAACAATATCTGAAAAAAAAATGTATTGTAATGACCCACTACAATAACAATAAATATTGTATTGTAATTCGTCTTTGTAATACAATAACAATTTATTGTTATTGTAATAAAAGACATTAACATTTTTGTTTAAGAAGAATTATTATGTTTAACTGTTTGTATTACTAAAGTTAATTTTCATATATATTTTAAGTTTCTTTGCAGCATTAATATCAAGAGGAAAAAATAAAAGGACTGAATTAAATAATTTATGAATGTTATTTTTCGTAAGAGTAAGACTATCATCAGACAGGCATATTTTGCGGCCATTTAGAGCTTAGAAATACATAACAAAATAGGTGATGCGAAATCTAAATTTGTAAAAAATAAAATTTGCAATATATTGCAAATCCGTAAATAAAAAATAGCAAAAATAGTAGTAAGTTCGTCAGAGATGAATTTAAATACGTTAAAATACGTTAGCTTTTCTACTTCAATGTAAAGTAATTCACTACAATAGTTATTGTAATTGTTTCCATCAAAACAATACAATAGTTATTGTAATTTTATTTCATTAAAACAATACAATACAACAGTTTTCGAATTTTATTGTATTGATAGAAAAAAAAACAATACAATACTTATTGTAATTGCTTTTCATCAGAGCAATACAATACCAAAATGAAATTTTTTTGTTGTTTCTGTAATATTACAATACAATATTATTGTATTGTAATGTGTAATTGTAGTTAATTTTTACAATTACAATTACAATAGTCCTAAATCTAATCACATCGACTATTATCTTTTTTTACTTATTGGCATCGACTAAAATTTTACTTATCTACTATTTTTTCTCAACTTTTTTAAAAAAACCCTCCTAAAATATAAGTTAAATACAAAAAATGTTTTATGATTATAACAAACAGATACAAGAAATTTATTTAACAAAGAAAATAGATTCTTTTACTTTACTGCTCGCTTATATTAAAAGAAATGCATATACACGAATACCCACCAGTGAAAAAGAAATATATATTTAAAAAAATACTCTTAAAATGAAAGCAGCAATGATATATTAGGGTTAAAATCAAATCAAATATACAATTCTTAATAATAATTAATATATACTGATTAAAATAATATAAAAATATATAATTCTTTATAATCAAAGTTTATTTGCCATATAATTGTCAAGCCAATTTAATTTTGTGGTGATTTCATTTTCATCTCAGATAAATGTTATAGTATTTTTTATTTGAAGTAGAAAAGGAAATAAGAAAATAAAAAGTCCCCACAAACACATTTTAATCTCGGCGGGGTTGGGAGGGGGTGGAGGAGGAGGTAGTGGTAAAATTAGAAAATACTTTGACAAATTCCCAATTTCGTAAAAACGCTGAATCAAATTTATTCCTGGTTTACACCATGTGTGTGTGTGTATATATATAATATAAAATAAGTTTTTCCGTATTTTGTAGACAAAAAATTAAAATTAAAATGCAAGACCGGAATTATTTTTTTTATTACTTGATAGACTGCCTGCCCCAACCAAACCCTCAGTCGATGTAGCAGCACTCCCTTGAGAGTCAGGCTAAAAGATAGTCGATGTAGCAACACTCCGTTGCGAGTCAGGCTATTTGTCAGTTGATGTAGCAGCACTTTGTTGCGAGTCAGGCTATAAGATAGTCAATGTAGCAACACTCCGTGCATGATTTACTAAAAAAAAAAATTAAAACATTCAGAATGTTTTTAAAAACATTCTGGTCAATATAATTTGCGTTTTTGCGGTTTTTTTAAAAAACGATTAATTTGTAATTAAATTAATGGTTTTAACTTTCTGACAACACGCAAATGTTGGACAAAAGTCAAAAGTAATTAAAAATGATGTATTTTTTGGCATAAGAATCATCTTTTTCCTTCCGTACTCCCAAATGCAACAATCTATAGAACTATATATATATATATATATATATATATATATATATATATATATATATATATATATATATATATATATATATATATATATATATATATATATATATATATATATAGTGGGCTGCATAAATATAGTCAGTTGATTTTGAAGTGCAGCCGTGGCGCAGTGGTTAGAACGCTTGCTTTATAAGCAGGAGATCCAGGTTCGAAACGAGCTCTGGACATATTTTCGCGTCACAGTAAGGAAGGAGGTGTGAACTTCCTGGTTAAATGCACTTCCGCAATGCTCTGTGACAAGACCGTTAGGACTTCTTGGGGCACCTAAAAAAAAAAATTTTAATATGATTTTTTTAATATTTTTTAAAAATTTAAAGCAAACAAAAAAGTTAATAATTTAAATTGCTTTAAATTTTATTAACAGTGGTTTTATAAACAAAATAAGAAAAGTTTTTCCGAAAAAAAATATTTTAAGATCTTTTTTTTTTGAAAATACTTTCACTTATGCACAAACACGTCTTGGCATATATTCAACTAGTTGGATGCATAATTCTCTTGAAAATTCTTTCTAAAGCTTTTCTAACGCCTGCTGTAATTGCGCAACACTGGCTATGTTCTCTTTGACCAACCTCTTGTCAATCCAAACCCAAATGTTCTCAATGGGATTGCGATCTGGAGAACGAGCTGGCCAAGGCATGACCATAATGTTTTTCCAATCAAACCACTCTTTATATTGTATGACCCTTTTCCTTTATGGGAGAAGCATCCCCATATTCCAACTGTTTCTCTTCCGCCTTGTATCCTTGGTACACATAAACACTCTTTGAATTTTTCACCAGCTAGCCTCTTGATGATTAATCTTGACTTGCAATTTATCACCTCAAAATTAAATTCGTCGCTGAAAATAACTTTGGCCTTTGATCTTCTACAGATCAGTGAAGTTTTTCTTTACACCACTTTAATCTTTTTAGGCAATCTGAGACACGCAAAAGTGGTTTTCAAGCAGCAACATAGCAATCTAAGCCTTTTTTATTTTTATATATATATATTTAGGCATCTTCATACAGTCCAACTACTAACACTAAAGTTACCAGGCGTGTTTGTGAATTCTTCTATGGAAAGGTTAGAGTCTTGCCTAACCTTTCCATAGAGATAACTTTGGTCTCTTGAAGTTAGCTTTAAAGGCCTTCCAAGCCTTGGTAAATCTTTGACGTTGTTATGTAGGTCGTGATTTTTCAACGTTGTATGTTCACATTTAAACGAAACATTTCACATTTGAGCTATTCCTTGTTGGCTTTTTGTTTTATCTTTTAGCAGACCTACAATTTGCCAATGTACCTTGTCTGAAACAGCTTTTTTTCCCATTTTTGTCTTTTTACTTTACCAAATAATTACCAATGCAAATAACTCAAGATACAAAAGTGATAATTTTATTTTATTTTTGCAAGAACTTTTATATAGTTTGAAAGAAATCAACCACCAAATTTTTGATCGCTCGGATAACATTTCGTTGAGATATTTTAACTTAAGTTGTTAAATTTTAGTTGACTCTCTCTCTCTCTCTTTCCCTCTCTCTCTCTCTCTCTCTCTCTCTCTCTCTCTCTCTCTCTCTCTCTCTCTCTCTCTCTCTCTCTCTATATAAAAAAAAAAATATATATATATATATATATATATATATATATATATACATATACATATATATACCTACATACATATATATATATATATATATATATATATATATATATACATATACATATATATACCTACATACATATATATATATATATATACATATATATATATATATATATATACATATACATATATATACCTACATACATATATATATATATATATATATATATATATATATATATATATATATATATATATATATATATATATATATATATATATATATATATATATATATATATATATATATATATATATATGTATATATCCTGTGAAATAATTTTTTTATAACTTGAATTTTTTTATGTTTAGACATTCTTCCTGATGAACCTACTGATGGTGAAACATTAGGTTGAAGATAAAAGATAGATAAGTGTTTTACTAATTTATTACTGCTCTGTTCTTAAAGAACATTGAGCACTCTATTTGTAGAATACACTGATATAACTTACATATATGTATATATATGCAAAACAATTAAAAAGCTGCAAATTCCTCAAACATAACCTATTCATCACAGGATTTGTCTGCGTTTTAAAACCTTTTTAACTAAACTTTTTTTTTTGTAATTTCAAAACAATTCATTAGCTGAAACAAAACATTCTAAACCTTGATAATTTTAAATTGTAAACAGTGTCTCAATGCAATGGTTACTGATCCATCAAAATTAGGAATACTAAACTTCTGTTTATGTCCTTGTACGTGTTTATTTGAGCAACCCTTTGTTCTTTGAACAAGCCTTTTTAATTGAACTGAAAAAGTTTTGTATTTGAACGAGGGACATCTATCAAGTACTTAAAATTTAACTGTATCATTTCCTATACGTACTAAAGAATGGACATTGTAAACTAGTTGATCCTTACCATAAATGACTGCACAAAATAACTTAGTAACTGACAAGCAAAATCAACATATTTTATCAACAAAATAAAACATTATAAAATTAGAGATGCAAATGAAAGTACTAAAAAGTTTGAATAGATTTTTGGCTAAATCATCCCCTTTAAACAACTGGCCCAGTGTATACTAAGAAAAGTCTAAGTTCAGGTTCTTTCCATTTTTTAATACCATTTTTTAATAATAATAATTTTTTAGACCTTGGTTTTCTGGAAAATTTTCTTGGAATGTAACGACATATCTGGAACAATCCGCCAGATAAAGTATTGACTGTAATCTGAGACAATTTACAACATTTGGGCCATTTAACCATAAGTTGATGAGTCTTCGCATACTCCTAAGCATACGTGATGCATAAAGTCTAAAGGAAACTTTGTCACCACGTCAAAATTTAATTCCATTTAACACACCACTGAGATGTTCAGAATTCATTTGATGACAAAAATCTGAATCAGCGCTTAAAATTGATGAAATATGTGGGAGTATTATATATATAGCCACACCACTCTCCTCTCTGAACACAACGCTTACATCAGTTATAACCATTGTGTCCCTAATACACTTAACAAATGCTTTAGCTGGTGCATCACATATGATAACAGCAAGATTGATTTCATACTCAATATTTTAATAGATAAAACCATCTTTTGGAAGAATTTTGAACTATACCAATAAATTATGTAGATAATCAAAAATGGAATTAGGTTTTTGGACACCACTTTTTAAACAAATCTCTAAAAATCCAATTTGGTTTGCTCAAAATTGCGAACCCTAGGCCTAGACTCTGATAGTAACATTTATAAACAGCAAAAACTTTTTGCAAATTTTATTTAAAATTTTTTACATGTATGTTTAAATTTTGTCACTTTTAGATTTTCATTGAATAATTTCCTACATGTTTTTTTAATATAAAATATTTATGGAGTATTATTCTCTTTTATTATCAGCTATCAAGCTGATTGAACTGACTTGATCAGGTTCAGCTTAAATTTGAAGCTAATGAGTTTAAAGCTAAAGCTGAAATATCTGCTGCAACACTTAACTTACAGACAACATAGTTAATATGATGTATATACTTTTTCATAATTCATGTTTTTTTTTTTATACTTGAATACTTATTTTTTTATTTTATAATACATGTTTTTTTTTTAATATGTGTTTTTTTATAACATTTAATAGTTAAGAAAATATTGACTTTTGCGGAATATTCTTTATATAAAAATAATATTTTCTTACGCTACTCTAATCGTGGTAATAAACAAAGGTAATAGTCTCTAATCATTATATTTGTCCCCCTAAGTTCTGATAAATAAAAATTATTACTATTATTATTATAGTTATATTTACCAACCTGTCATTACGAATATTTATTAAAAATACATTCTGGTTGTTGTAGTAAGGCACTTTTACTCATATCAGTATGCAAATATTGATAACAGTCAGAGTGCACTAAGCAGAAATATTCTTAAACATGCAGCAAAATACAAGATATACATAAGATACTTATCATATAAGACCTATGACCTGGAACTTAATACTTTTATCTCAACATTTTGAAATTAAGTTATTGAAAACAAAAACAGTGTTCAACTTACTATAACTCAGTTATAATAAATAAGCATATGCTCATGATCTATATAATAACTTCTTTCAGTTATCATTATTTCTGTTAAAGTTATCAAGTTAAATTAAAGTTTTATAATTAAAGTTTGAATGCAAAAGTTCATATCAATAAATATTTTATCAGTATTGTAAACATAAGTTAAGTATTATAAGTATTTACAAGTATATGTATTGTAAGTATAAGTTTTTATTAATAATAACTTATATATTATATAATATATATAAGTTATAATATATATAAGTTATAATATATATATATATATATATATATATATATATATATATATATATATATATATATATATATATATATATATATATATATATATATATATATATATATATATATATATGAAAACCTCAGTGGAAAAACCGGCGTTGTCACATTTAAAAAGTATTGAGAAAGTATTTATTGATTATTAATAAAAGTCTTTATTTAAAGCAAATGAAACTAAGCAATTTAAAAAAATTTATATTATAATTATTTTATTTAAAATTTATTCAAAACAAAACATTTTGTAATTTTTTATGCAAAATTTTTTTTTTCTTTGCTTTAAATAAAGACATTTATTAATGATCAACAAATACTTTCTCTATACTTTTTAAATGTGACAACGCATATATATATATATATATATATATATATATATATATATATATATATATATATATATATATATATATATATATATATATATATATAATAATTATATTATATATAATATATTAGATATAATATATTAATTATATTATTTACAACAATATATAACTATATATAATTACATATAAATAATATATAACTTAACATAATAATATTGTGTATATTATGATATAATTGTTAATATTACAAGCGTACAATTTTAAATCAATGTCAAAAAATATCAATGATTAAAAAATGAGGTAGACGAATAACATCAAAGCCATTTTTTGCATTTATATGTAAACACTTAATATTTATATCTTACGATGGATAAACTTTGTTAACATCAGTTGTTTTGTTTGCATAAAATATAGAACAATCAATGGAAAAGAGTGGATCTGTAAAAACGTTTTAAAAGCTTTAAATTCCATAAATACCTATCCATCTAAATCCCTAAATATCTATCAAAAATCCCTATCTATCCAAAACCCCTATCAAAACCCCTATCTATCCAAAATCCCTAAATATCTACCCAATATCCCTAAATATCTATCGAAAAATCCCTAAAAATCTATCCATCACAACAATCACCTGTTTTCTTTTTTTAAATGTTTCTGACTAAACCAAAGTTTTGAATTAACTCAAAGCAATTATTACCATTACTAGCAGAAACAAAACTTTATATTTTGATCATTTTAAAAATGCAAACAGTGTCTCAAGGAATAATTACTTCATGTTTAATAGTTACTGGAACATGTGTGAAACATATATATTAAACTTTACAAATTTAATTTAAAAAAATATAAAATTTGTTTTTTATAATGGTAGTAAATGAAATTTTAAAACAAAGTTTTTTTAATGGAGTTTCACAGTGAAAAAAAAAACATCGAAAAAAAATTTCTCTTTAATTACAATGTAAATATAATACGAATACGAGTTATAAATGGCAACCATCGAGTAAGTTTTGTTATGATTTTTTTAATTATCATTTATTAAAATATCATTTTAATAATTTATTAATTAGTTTAAAACTTTTGGGAGCCTTATGGGAAACCCGTCAAATCCCCAGATTCTTCGGCCCTGATAAAAACCAGATAAAACCCACTATCTCAAAATATAACTGGATAGCGTATACGGCAAATTTTTTGAAACCAGTTTTAGCTTCCCTAGATGGCGGTGGACTACGAACTTTTTTTATCTTTTTTATATAAAAATAAATGTACAAGCCTTAAATAATAATATAATTTTCAGTTTTACATTACTATTATTTTTGAAAGAAACTGCAGTTTCTTCCCCCCTCCCCTTTTTTTTTTATTGCAGAATATGTTAGAGAATTTTATGCTGATTAAGAATCGTATAAAAACATAGGTCTGAAAACTAACAAAAAGTGCTCTAAATTGCTGTTGAAGTTTAAAAAATACTAAAAAAACGCTAATATTCGCCATTTTTTCATGCTCGGTTATAAATAAAAAATTTTTCAACGACGAATTTAAAAAAGCCTGGTTTCTATCAAAAATGTCAAGCAAAACTGTTAAAAAATGCTGAGCGCATCATTTTCTGATTTATCTCTGGCCCAAACCCTAACCCAGTCTCAAATCATTTACTTTTAATCGCGCTAATCCCTATTTGTCAGTCGATATATGCGCATTTAGTTGTGCCAATCTCTATTTTTCAGTCGATGCATGTACATTTAACTGCGCCAATCCCTATTTGTCAGTCGATTTATGTACATTTAAAAAGCAAAATCTTAAATTAATTTTTAAAAAGATTAATTAAAAATATATAAAATATATTATTAAAAACATTTAATTTAAATATAATTTAATTTTGACGACAATAAAAACCGGGTTGCGTAATTAAAAAAAGATTTTCTAAGCGATTGATTTCAAAATGTAAACAATGATGTAAACGTTTTAAAAAAATGGCGAATATTAGCGTTTTTACTAATCGTTAAATACAGGAATGGCTCCCTATTTTGATTGGACGAAAAAAGATTTTTTTCCTTAGTCCGAAAAACAATTTTTTCTCGTTGCCGTATTTAAAAAAAGTTTATGCCTTTGTATGGATATACATATATATATATGAAGACCTCAGTGGAAAAACCGGCGTTGTCACATTTAAAAAGTATTAAGAAAGTATTTATTGATCATTAATAAAAGTCTTTATTTAAAGCAAATGAAACTAAGCAATTTAAAAAACTTTATATTATAATTATTTTATTTAAAATTTATTCAAAACAAAACATTTTGTAATTTTTTATACAAAAAATTTTTTTCTTTGCTTTAAATAAAGACATTTATTAATGATCAACAAATACTTTCTTAATACTTTTCAAATGTGACAACGCCGGTTTTTCCACTGAGGTCTTCATATATAATATATGTACAATATAAATGCGATAGAATTCGCTACTAGATTCTAGTTTCTAATACGCAATAACGATGGTGAGTTTTAGTACAGCTTTATTTCATTAAAGATAATACAATTTTTCTTCTTCTAAAAGACATAACTTTTGTTTAGGCATCTGCTAGCTTGTCTTCAAGCAAGTTAAAGCCTAATCACCTTACGATCAACAATTATAATCGACATAATGCTTACGAGTCACAGAAACAGTTTATTAAATCTGTTCAAGATTATTCTATTAAAACGAGCCAGTCTCCTGTGGATATAACTGATGATGTATTTTCTCTTAAAAGTTTACCACCTAAACATCATTTAATGAAATGGTCCACTGAACTATCTATGCGCAATAATATTGCGAGTGGAATCTATTATATAGAATGCAATCTAGGAAAGTTCATGTATGAAAGTGTTTAGCATCTAATCGCTCTTCATAGAGTTCAAGAAATGAAGCTAGCAGTTGATCAAGAGTTAACATGGTTTAATTCTCCCAAGTTAGTACCAAAATCAATCAGTATTTTTCCTTCTCAAAATTTAATAGAAAAATTCAAAGAAGTGCTTTTTAGAAGGCCAGCTAACAAAGAAATGTCAGAATATGGGATGAACCCTAATACTTTAGCTGAGTTATGTTGTGCTAGGTGGCTTTCATCAGATCGTATGCTGCAAATTTCTAGCATTTTAAACTCTATTCAAGGCCATTTAAAGGTAATTTATTTTAACTTTTTAGGAAATATTGAGCATTATGTATCAAGAATAACTGTTGTCCCTGAAATGCTGATCTTTATTATAAATGTTGGAGGAAACAATAAGAAAACATTTTCTGGCACAGATTTAAATGCAGGTTGCCACTGGACACTTGCAGTTTATAATAGTATTGAAGGTAATTTTTACTATGGAGATTTAGGATGGACAGCTCCAGATGATTTTTTAACTAAAGTTAAATTATTAATCAGAAAATTGTATCACATAAGCGAAAGCTTTAATATCACTTATTGTCATGATCCAAAGACACATATGAATGGAGTTAAAAAATGCAGTTCTTTTTGCAAAGAAAATTATCCCATGCAGACATGTGGAAATATTTGTGGAGTTATTACCATAATAGTATGTGCAATCTCTTGCTTAAAATATGATTACTTTAACTGTATGATAAATAATGGTCAAATAGAGAACAATAATTACATTTTTCTAAAAGACCCTACTAAATATTCTAAATATTTAAGATTAGTTTTAATGTCATGGTTTATCTCAAAAGAAATAAATCTTGATTTTGTTGTTCCTACCACTATTGTGCGTGAAGTTTCCACCAGTTTTGAAGTATGTGATACTGATTCTGATAAAGATGCCATATATACAAATGTTTTGGAATCCAACATAAATAGAAAGAATATGGCCAATGTAAAAAATACCAATTTTTTACCTTTAAAATGCGCAATTTGCAATATCTTTTTCACCCAAAAAAAAAACATGCTGCGGCATATGAAAAATAAACACAAATAATTGATGAAGCACAAGAAATTATTCAATCAAGAAATTCTTTTTGTCTTCAATGTGGATTTAAATGTAGGCGAATTAAGGATTTAAGAAAACATTTATCTACAGTTTATTTTTATACCTTTTTGAAAGAAAAATTATCATTTGCTAATTATAGAGGTAATGCTTTAATGTTTTTAAAAGTAAATGTTTTATTTAAATATAGTTTAGAGTAAAAGTGCCATTTATTTTGCATACAAATTTTTGTATTCTTGCTTTGTTATTTTTTTAGTATGTTAGTGATTTTGTGTCGTACTGTAGAGGATATTTAGATGAGTGTTTTTACTAATTTATACCAAAAATATCTTTTAAGTCACCCGCAGTGACTTAAAAATTACCAATGGAAAGGAGATTCTGGTACAGTTCGGGATGTTGCTCAATGCAATGATTTGTCAAGTCTTGTGTATCAGTTATTCACTTGCAAATTTTCTGATGGGTATTTTGTTTAATAAGCTTGGAATTGATGGTGGTAAAGGTTTTCTCAAGTTTTATCTAAGCATTATTGTACTGCATTAAGAGTAGATAGCAGCTTACCACATCAAAATCAACCTCTCATTCAAAGGACTGGTAAAGACACTAGTTAAGAGATATATTGTTGCAAATAGAGTTGAACTAATTTTTCCTTGCAAACGTAAGGCTTAAAAACATTGAGCACTCAAGTTTTAGAATACACTAGCTTACATAGTGTATTTTACAGTTAGATCGCTCAATGTTTTTTAAAGACATATATTTTAAAGAAAGATCTTGGCAGTAAGATAATATTTGTTGACATCCTAATAGTAAGATAAAATTTAGTTATAGAAAACTACATCATTTAAAAACTTAATTTAATTTTAACTTTTAACCTACATGTATTTAACTTTATTAGTTAATAAAACAATTTAATAGAGAATCATTAGTTAAACAATATAATTTTATGAAGCATATCAATTTAACTTTTAATTTTATTTTGAACCAACAAACCTCTGATTGAAATTATTGCCATAGCTTAGAATGTAAAAGTATTACCTTAGTAGTAGCGTGTAAAAAATTGTGTTGCTTTGTTATTGTAAATGTATAATAATACATGTTAATTATTGTAAATGTATAATAATACATTTATAATAATTAATCTGAGTGTTACACACAGGTTAATTATTAAATGCAATAATGTAACAGGTAAATGTAATAGGTAAGTGTAATACACTTACCTATTACATTTACCTATTACAAACCTGTGTGTAACACACAGGGTAACTATTGTAAATGTATTATAATACATTTACAATAACAAAACATATTATTATACAATCAATGTGTTAATAAAAAACACTGTATTTTAATAAAATACAGTTATAAAATTATAAAAATTTTTATTATTTATAAAATTATTAAAATAAAAATTAGTTAATAAAAATAAATAAATTTTTTATTTACACATTGAATGTATTACAAAAAATAATATAATTTTATGTTTTACTCTCTGTACATGTTTTACTTAACACTCTCGGTATATGTTTTACTTAAGAATAACATAAAAACAAATTAACAAAGTTTGTAAACTATAATACTATAAACAAATTAAAAACAATAGCGGTAAATAAAGTTTAGGTAAATAAAACCTAAAATCTAAGACTTTTACAGGAATGGCTCCCTAATTTGATTGGTCAAAACATTTGCTCCGATCTAAAGAATATATTCATAATATTTCATATACATGTTCCATATATAACATATACAAGTCACGATATCCGGCAAACGAGATAAAATGTTTTTCGGACTTTGTGAAACAAAATTTTTTTATCCAATCAAAATAGGGAGCCATTCCTGTATTTAACGGCTCCTGCGTTTTTTAGTGTAATTTTTTAAACTTCAACAGCGAATTGGAGCACTTTTTGTTGATTTTCAGACCTATGTTTTTATACAATTCTTAATCAGCATAGAGTTCTCTATCATAATCAGCAATAAAAAAAAAAGGGGGGGGGGAACTGCAGTAGCGCCTTGAAAGAAACGCAATATTACATATTTACGTAAATTTTCAAAACATATATAATATTTTGTTTAACAGAATGTACTCTTAAAAATTAATTTGTATAATATCTCTCTTTTTTTTTTGAAAAAAAAAGAAATATATAATTGTAATTAAAAATTATTTAGGTATAATACTTGTTTCTTGTGTATTCTTTACTAATGTTAATAAACTAATTTCTATTTAATGCAACTAAAAAATTTTTCTTATTTAATTTAAATAAAATAAAAAATTTTAGTTTAATTATTTAGAAATTAGTTTATTACATTAGTAAAGAACACACAAGAAACTAGTATTATACCTAGAACTTAATAGTTAACTACTTGGTTTCACTAATAGGTTATAACTAGTTATAATCTATTAGTAGAAGTAAAAAACAAATAAGAACCTAATAGTTATCCAATTTTAACAATATCAAAACAACTTCCAAATAATTATTTAAATGTGAATACTTGAAATAATTTTAATCATTTTAAATTTTTATTTCATTTATTTACTTTCTTTTAATTTTAGTTTTACTACAAATAAATTTTTTAATATTGTTTTTTATACAATTTATGCACCTTTTAGTTCTTAACTACCCAATGCTGTGTGCTAGAAGGTTAATAACACAACTGCATAGTAGACAGCTGAATATCTTTTTAAGATAAACTATTTTAAAATTAGTTTTTTAAATAGATATTACAAATTTACAAATGCTGCATGAATTATTAGCTGAGCTCTGTGAGTACACGCAACTCAGGGGTTCCTTCTTGAATTTTTTATACATAATTAATTGTACCTTATTTCTTATGTACTTTACTAAAATCACTAAACATGTATATATATATATATATATATATATATATATATATATATATATATATATATATATATATATATATATATATATATATATATATATATATATATATATATATATATATATATATATATATATATATAAACATATTTAAAATGTATATATATATATATATATATATATATATATATATATATATATATTTGTTTTTATAAGTCATTAATAAAATAGCGTTTTTGATTTTTAAATAAAACAAGTTTTATCATTTGCTTCCGAAGCTTTTTTTCCAGTTAATTTAGCCGTTTGTTTTTATCCAAGATTATAAAGGCATATTTTTGCATAGTTTTCTGAAATGAGCTGAACCAAGTAAAATAAATGGTTATCACTTATAGCTGAGTCAAATATAGTAGGAGGAGCTAATATAGTGAGTATTATAGGAAAATCCACTGATCTTAAAACAGCACTTGCAATTGCATTTTAAATTCCAATTTCAATTGGAATGTAGCCATCTATTGAAGCAAGCAATCTTTGAAAACACCTTTCAGTTTCTTTGCATATGATAATAACACTTATGGTTGGTTTAATTAAATCTCCTGTCTCAGAATTTTAAAAAGTTATTTTATTTAAAATGAAAAGGAAGTACTAATGCATTCTGAAATTTAATGGAGATAATTATTTTTTGATGTCATTTTAGCTACATATCCAGCATAATATGAGATCAATGCTTTTTTGTATTTAAATAGATAGCTGCAATTTGGAATATCTGCATAATTGTGGTCACTATCAGTTGGTTATCTCTCCAACAAATATTTTCTTATTAATTTAATTTCGCTAGATATTTTAGTACTGGAGTCAGCAAAAGAACTGTCTAAAACTTTAAATATATGAGTTTTATCTTTGATGCTGTAGTTTCCATTTGAACATTAAATGGTACGTCGCATCAAGAGTTGTTTATATGTGGCTGTGAATTGTTGGCAATCAATATTGTTAAACATTCTTGCAGATCTCACAGCTCCAATAAAGGGCTTGTTAGATGGTTTTGACTGAGCTTTTATGTTAAATAATTTTATGGTGAACCTTCTTTTTCTACTCAGTCGAGAAATATATCTTAAACAGATTTAATTGCTCCCAAATATCCAATTAAACCAGATTTTAGACTAGATAAGATCATTTGCATACCAGCAAATTTCTTTAAGGCTAATGATGTAACTATATGCCATGTCAAGAAATAGAAACCAAAGAGCCTTGTTAAATGTACACAATGCTGACTTGTATTTTTTGGGAAATAGGTTTCTTGAACTTAATATCATATAATCAATCTATTATGCAAATAAACTCAACGACATATTTATAAAATTATTTAACTGCTACATACAATTCATTAACATAAAAAAGTTAGCAAACAATAATATGCAACCATAATACTTAACAGGAGGTAAACAGTGTATATATATATATATATATATATAATATATATATATATATATATATATATATATATATATATATATATATACATATATATATATGTATATATATATGTATACATATATATATATACATATATATATATATATATATATGTATGTATATATATATATATACATATATATATATATATATATATATATATATATATATATATATATATATATATATATATATATATATATATATATATGTATATATATATGAGTGTATATATATATATATATGTGTGTGTGTATATATATATATATATATATATATATATATATATATATATATATATATATATATATATATGTATATATATAAATTTTTTTTTTTTTACTTAAGGAGATATTTCAAAGAAAAGGTTATGTTTTGAATATTTCTATGTTAAAGATTTAATAAATATATTTTTTTAAACAATTGTATTCTTACATACATGTGTATCTTTAATTGTATTGAGTGATTATCCTTTAAATTATAAGAAATGATTATTTACTTATTATTTGTTTTTAAAGTTGTTTTAAATATCTATAATTCAAACCTGGTTTTTTTTACCGGTATAAGTGACACTTTAGAATACTTTAATTAAATAATTTATGCAATAATAGCATTTAAATATAATATAATTCTAGAAGGAACCCCTGAGTTTAGTGTACTCACAGCACTCAGTTAATAGTTCATGCAGCATTTGTAAAAAAATGGTATTTTGCTACAAAAAATTGAGAATATAAAATTGTAGGAAGACATGATTGCTGCTTATCATGCTGTTATGTTATTAACCTTTTAGCATACAGCATTTGGTAACTAAGAACTAAAAGGTACATAAATTATGGATATAACTAAAACAGTAAACTTCACCAATGCCATTTCATAATAAATTTAATTATTCAAAAAAATAATTTTTTCTCTAATATTTACAAAATTCATTTGTTTTCTTCTATTTTTTACAAATTTATTAGTCTTCTTTAATTATTTCCTTTTGTAATTTGATAAGCCATATAAAATGTATATCGGTTTCACCAAGCCTGCTAACCAAGCCAATTTTGGCTTGGTTAGCAGACTTTAACATCCCTCAGAATTAGGCCGTATTTTTCGGATACCGTTTCTAGTTTCGTTTATTCTAATAATCACGTGTCAACCACGGCTTAAGGTGGTTCCCCTAGAAAAAAACTTTTTTTTTTTAAAGTAATAGCGAATTGTTTTCATATCAATTTTTCAATACAAGAATTAAATACGAATTTAAAAATTTTAGATTGTGGACGCTTTGAAGTAAGACGAATTAAGAAAGTACTTAAAGAGTTTTTAGAAAAAAGGAGGTTTTATTTTGTATAATTTAAATTACTTTTAGAAATACTGTCACCATAGTTCTTATTTGTAAGAGTGTTATTATTATTAGTTCCTGAATTTAGTTATTATTATTATTATTATTACTATTATTATTATTTAATAATAATATTTACTACAATAATAATAATATTGTAATAACTAATTTAATTAGCTTTAGATGGAACTAGAGATGATAGCTCCTTTCACCAGTGATATACTGCATTAAAATAAAACATACTAGTATTTAGTAATTAGGTAAATATGTCGTTTTTTTCCCTGCACTTCAACCCTTGGTAACTCTCTCCCATCTTCCTGTTTTCCTGACTCATAAAACCTTCAACTTTTTTAAGTCAACCGTTTCCTTGCTCTATAGTTCTATTTTTTTCCAGTAACTCCTAAATTAATAGTGGCTGCTTACAGTCTTGTTGGGAGTGAATCAGAATAAAATAAAATAAAACTTAGTATATGAAATATATAATCATTATATATTTCATATACTAAGTTTTTTTTACATATATTTTTTATGGCAGCAGGCTATTTCAGTGTGATGTCAGTGTGCTCATCTTAACTAGCAATTTAAGTTAAAATAATATATATATATATATATATATATATATATATATATATATATATATATATATATATATATATATATATATATATATAAAATTTACAAAATTTATTATATATTTTATAAGGGAAAGTGAATTAATCCAAATGTTTAAATTAGTAAAACAAATTGACAAACTAAATTTGCTTAACCCAATAGAATATTTTAATACTAATTGTCAAGCAAGAGGTCATAAATTAAAAATGCATAAGGAGTCAATAACACAATCAGACAAAAAATTTTCACTAAGAGAGTTGTAAATGACTGGAATGTACTAACACAAGAAATCATAGAGTCTCCAAACATAAGTTGATTTAAAAACAACATTTTGTAAATACTTTAAAGTTCAACCTCAAATCTCAGATCTTATATATTGTTTTTAATCCTTGTTAACTTTAAGCTGTTATAAACTGAAATTCAATGTAATTTCAGTTTCAACTCTTACGAGTTACAGCGCCATTTCTATAAATTCTTTTTTTCTATAGATAATTTTGATTATATAAAATTTTAATATATAGTTACTACTAATAATACTAATTGTAATACTATTGTATTTTGATAAAGACATGAATAATATCATAATAATATTATGATGTTATTCTTTTTATTATTTTTGTATCTATATGTATGTGTGTGAGTTACATTTCCAGTTGTGAGTGTCAAAGTTTTATATCAGATTTAAAATCAAGTAATCATTTTCATTGTACTACAAGTGAGATAATTGTTTGATTTTACAAGTTGTAGTTAGTTTATGATAAATAAGCTAAAAATTTAGGTTAAATAGTAGTATTAGCTTAAAGAGTAGTACTAGCTTAAAGAGTAGCACTAGTTTAAAGCATTATTGTTCTTCTTCTTCTTTATATTTGTACTTATTTTGTCTATAATTTTATTTATGCTGGAGCTTTATTTGTTTATTTGGATTTATTGATTTTTTTTAATTTATGCTTGGAGTTTGGAGAAGTTTTTTGTTATAAGGTTTCAAAGACTTGAAGTTTTTGATTTGTTTTTATTATTAAATAATTATATTTTAAAAAATGATTATTTTTTATTCCTTTATTTCATTAATTTTAACTTTGCCATTATTTTATTTTAGTTTGCCTACTGTTGAAATATGATTTTAATTTAGTAAACTTCCATGAATTTAAGTTTACTTTATTAATCATTCATCAACAGTTAAGGAAAAATTGAATTCAACTCAATAAAGGTAGGATTAGTTTTATTTTCAGGTAACATTGCAAAATATGATTTAACTGTAGTTAGATAATATCTTATTGCTGTTTTGTACCATTATTTATTTACATTTATTTTACATTTATTTACTCTACTATAATATGTCTGTTGTACTATTTCTTAAACCCCACAAAGTATACCTTATCTAATCAAACAAACATATCATCGTTGTTTATGCAGTTGTGTTTCATTAATGGAACGGTTTATTTAATAGAATAGTGACAAACTAAAGCAGTTTCCAACTGCTTTAGCTTATTATTATTGTTGTTTAAAAATGAGTACTGATTTTTTTAAATTATAAAATTATCTTAACATTCTTGTAATTGTTTCAGCTGGTTATTTTATTTTTATCATTATTATTTGTATCATTAATATTAATAGCTGGTATTTACTTAAACTTTTTGTAAATGGCTTAGGTTTTTTTTTGTCAAAATATATAATTTGGTTTTTTTTGTCAAAATATATAATTTGGTTGACAAAGTCAACCAGTTTGGTAGATGCAATTTTTAAAAAAACTTACTTTAGTTTCTTAAATAAAATGGATTAAGTGAATGATGAAAAAAAGAACAAGACTTTCTTGATGTTAATATTTAGATAACAAAAGGGGTCTATCCCATTAGTTGTACTCCCAATGAAAAGAGAATATATGTTTTCCAGGTTTAGAATATCAATTAAAAAATATGACAAAGAAGGGTTTATGGGTTGAGATTATTTTTAGCAAAGTGCAGAGAAAGTAGATTATTTGTTTTTGTCATAGTAAACATCTTACTTATCACCTTAGAAAAGCAAGCTCTACAAGGTTTTAGAACGTTTTTACTGGCCTGGAAATTTTCGATAAAATTTTTCTATCATAATGGCAGATCTAAGCAGTTAAAGCAAAAATAAAAAATCCGTTTTTTATTTAAGATAATTGTTCAAAACTAAAAATATTTTCATGAGTTTACTGTGATTCTGCTACAGTCCCTCAAGTAATTGTAGAAGAGTACGCCCTGAAAATTTCAAGTTTTCATTTTCAATTTTATGTTTTGTACAAGGTCAAAAAAAAAGAAATTCGGTTTAAAACACATTTAAAAAATATATATTAGTAATATATGTGACAAAAGTTAATTAGGTACTAAATAAATTGAAATAAAGGTTGCAAAAATAATTAGGTACTAAATAAAAAATCTAAGTTACTAAAAGTCAGGGAATTGCCGTTGCTATGGGCGTTGCTATTGGAGTTGAAAAAACTTTACTTAAAAAAAGATCAATTATTCTTATAATATTGAATATATATATATTCTAATAATATATATATATATATATATATATATATATATATATATATATATATATATATATATATATATATATATATATATATATATATATATATATATATATATATTTATATATATATATATTTATATATATATATTTATATATATATACATTCTCAGAGTTGTAACCATCGGGGGAGCCTTGGCCCCTCCAAAAAAATTTTAATTAAAATTATTAGGGAAAAACATATACGTAAAATAATTTTAACTAATTTTTTATCCCCTTCCTCCTTAAAAGAACCCTAGGGCCCCCTAATATCAAAATTGTGGTTACAAATTGTGGTTACTCTGATTCTGAATCTAGAATAAATTTCAAACAAGATAACATAAAAAACATGATTTTTTTTTTACTGTTTTTAACTTAAACCTTAAACGAAATATAAAGTGCTAAACATGTAAGTGTTAACATTTTTTTAACTTTTAAACCGGTAAAAAATGACCTTGTAAACTAAAAAGCTTCAGGTTTATTTGTATGAGTTACATGACGCATAATATTACTATGTTAATTATAATAATATTATGCTTAATATATAAAGTGTTTGTTTTCTTTATACCGTAGAATAATGCGCGAGTTCTCAAATCATCGTTTAAACAAACGCTAAAACACATTGCTTGAGTGGTCCGAAGTAAATAATCCGCACAAAAGTAGGACAGTTTACTCCAACGCCGGACAGTTTGCTCCGGAGTAAATTGTCCTAGACGGACGAATAGGACAAACTAGAACGTTCTACTCCGGAGTAAAATGTCCAACCGGATAACTTACTCCACGGACAGTTTTCTCTGTGACAGACAGCTCCTAACGAGTAACAATGCCGTATAAACAGATAATCCGCTCCATTTATTTACTCATAAAGTAAATTTTTTTCACTAAAGCTCTACTTTATATTGTTTTGATTGAAAAACTTTATATTAGAAATGATTCTAACGTTCAGTACTCTGGTGACTAGAACTGCTAGTATTATTTGTGATATTTATTTGATATATACATTTTTGAGAGAAAGGGACAATATTCCAAGAATTTGTATTCTGTTTATTAAAATAGACAATAAAGAAAGACACGCAGAAAGTTTTCCAGCTTTATGCACGCTTTTTGTGATTCTAATTTTTTTTTTGGTGGCTTTAAAATCTCTATTTATGTATTCCATTAAAATACCTTCAAGGTATCTTATAATACCAATCTTTTTCATATTTTTGTAGTTATTGATGATGATGTTTATATTAACAATACTAACAAACTCTGTAAAAAGGAATGCAAACTTACAGGTGGTTTTTTTACTAAACTTTAGTTATTATTATCCATCTCTACTTAAGGATTTTGCGGTGTATTGAAGTAAAACTAGTGCTCATAATGCATGTTATTAGTTTAATAATCATTACATGGAGTTTTTATTTCTCGTGTCAGTATGCTGTTCAACATGGAATAAGAAGGTAAGTCTATGTAAATATGTATTTTTTAAAATGCCTTGTTTTAAAGGATTGCGCACCATGCAATTTACATATGTATTAAGCAATTTTAGATATGTCTAAATATATCTAAAATATATCTAAAGTGATTTTGGTTAATTGATTTTTATTGAATTTTAATGTTTAAATTAGTCTAAGGATATCTTTTAATCAGTAAGAAGTAATTAATCCTATAAAAAACACTTAAACGTTTGATTGATGATTATGTAAAAAAGTTTGGTACAAAAGTAACATGCTTTTTTACATAATTGTTCAGGGTGTTAGCCAGGAATATATTTTTTACTGTGTTTTTGTGATAATGGAAATATTTTTTATTATTGTTCTACAAAATATTGAGAATTTTTATTGATATTGTCCTATTAATTCAGAAGAAGAAAAAAAAAGGTCGTTTGACCTTGTAATATTTGACCAATAAATAAAATTAAAAAATTTCATCTTAAAATATTACTAAATTTTGTTCAATAATTAAATTTTATTTTTCTTGAAAAAAAAAATCTTATTTTTACCCAATTTTTTTTTCGGTTTTCCTTCCTCCTTTTCATTTTTTGATAAAAATTAAATTTCTTGTAAACATGTTCCAAGGAAGCATCAAAAATTTGACTGGAACATACACTAACCTTTTTTTTTTATAAACCAAACCCTGGCCCCTGCCAAATGATAAGATTTAGTAGGGGTTGATAGCCGGGGCTAAATAAAAATGAAAACATAAACCGTAAATTGAAAAAAAAAAAAATCTTAATCTAAGAGAAAATAAACAAAAGTAAAAGAGTAAGCTATAAACCAAATTTTTATCCTTTAAATTTAAAAGCATTTTGCTTAATAGACTTGCATAATGATCAAACTTTCCAAGTTAATTATTCCAAACTGATTTACAAATGAGATTTTTAATAATTTTGTTACAGTAAGTTATAGCAGGAATGAATAGGCTGATGTGGGGTTTATAGCACACCATTTTATGTAAAAATTCAATGCCATTTTATATAAACCACTAATTAAAATTTAAGATTTATCTTTTCTTTTTTTTTTAACTGTTGTTGTTTTCTTATTTTTAGGATGCCTGTTATTTCCATCAACAAAATTTGATACAAGTAAGGGAACAAAACAGATTATATGTCCAAAAATGTAAAAAAAAAAAAAAAAAATACAGCTACAACATGCAATCTATTTGAGAATTATGCACATCAATATAAAGAAAGAACAATAATTTAATTGTGTTTACAAAAATGATTTACATAAGTTGTACTTTTTTTTTCAATACAGCAAAGGAGCAAATCATTTTTTATCTATTTTTACACTATATTTTTATATTTATAAAAAAGTTTATATTGTAGATTAATAAAAAGTTATTAATAGTAATAAAGAAATCTAAAATATATGGCTACATTCTCTACCATCAGTAGATTGTCTTTTTTGCTAAAACCTTCTACTTATTCATCGGAATCTGATGAATCCAATGATTGCATTTTGGTGGATTCACTATTCTCATTGGTAGTTCACCAATCGTCATTTTCAATATATTCTTTTTCTGAACCCAATAGTTTACTATGATGATGAACTGTCTTAATGTGAGATTTATTGGTTTTTTTTTATTTTGGGCGAAGTTAGTTCCTGTTTTGGATTGAAATTTAACTGTCCTACGTTCCTTAATGTTGTTTAAATTTCGATGTAATTGAAATTTTCATTGTCCAGTCGGCATAATTGACTTTTCCACTTATTAGGTAATTTCGTGTTTTAAATTTTTATTATTATTTAACAAAAGTTTCATGTTATTTAAATTTTCATTATTATTTAAATTAAGGTAATTAATTAAACATAAATAAACATAATTAAACAAACAAGTTAATTCATTAGTATTAATGAATTAGCTTGTTTGTTAAAACAAGTTAATTCATTAATTAAAACATAAATAAACATAATTAAACAAACAAGTTGATTCAACAGTATTAATGACTTTTTTATTATTTTACAATAAAAATTAGTTTAAAAAATATATATTTTTTATAGTTTAAAAAATATATATTTTTTAAACTAATTTTTATTGTAAAATAATAAAAAGTGGTAAAAATATATTATTAAAACTTTGCCCCCTTCCCCTTTGATTAGTGCCATTCCAATCCCAAACTAATGGTCTTATATGCTGGTAATCTTAGATCAAAACAAAGTGTTAGAAAAATTTACAAGTATTTCAAAATGGTTGAAAATTGGACTTTTTAGCCAAGTGGACATGTTACTTTTAGATATATTTAAGTTCTAAACTGCAACAAGCTGCCTATATTTTGCCCATTTATTGCAGAAAGACTTGTGGATGAATAGAATAATGCTACAGTTAGTTTTATTTTGGCATATTTTAGCAATTTTAGGATTTTTTACAAAGTTGAGAAGGTCATAATTTTTTTCTAACACAAGTTAATAAAAACTACTTTTTTAAAGAGAGAACTATCCAGAAAATAGTTCTAGAAAAAATGAGACACTTGTTGAAAGTGAGAAAAAAGTTATACAGCTCTAAAGTAGTCTGTTTTGACCATATGTAAATCGAGGGGGACCACTGTGTCATGCTTCTAAGGCCATAATTTCCAGACCGTTGTACTTGGAAGTCTGAAATTTCAAATTTAACCTAATGCACATAATAATATGTAAAAATCAGGAAAATCAGAGATGGTGCCCCACAAAGTTTTCTTTAAATTGGTTGAAATATGATTTGACCCTTAAGCAAAATGCTTTTAAATCTAAAAGATGAAAATTTGGTTTATAGCTTGCTTTTTTACTTCTGTTTATTTTCTCTTAGGTTAAGATTTATTTTCTTGTTTCAGTTTATGGTTTTTGTTTTCATTTTTATTTAGTTTACTTTTATTTTTAAGCGCCATTTTTATAAAGCGTGAATTTTATCCAACTATTTAAAACCTTTGCCAAGTCAGTAAAACAAAAATCGTATATGCGTGGTCATATAAGAACATGCAATCACACATCTTACTGTAAAATACTGATATATATATATATATATATATATATATATATATATATATATATATATATATATATATATATATATATATACAATAAATGGTTCTTATTTGAATCACGTATACAAAATGATGATCCAGATATTATTTTGGAACAGAAACATGGTGGGCACTACAGTCGTTAACATATTTTAAGGGTTATACATCATTTAGAAAAGATTGGTCTGTAGAAAAACGTAGTGGAGACGTAGTAATATATGTTAAAAATCATCTATCATGCTCTGAAGTTTCCATAACTGGTCTATCGAACCTAATCAAACAAATTTGGTGTGAACTAGTTATTGGTAAAGAAAAATTTTTATTAGGATGAATTTATCGTCCTCCATATAACTTAATCGAATGAAATTAAATCAATGAATCAATGAAATTAGCCTCAAGCTGTATAACCAAAATCTATTCAAGCATACTTGTGTGTGGTGATTTTAATTATCTAGAAATAACATGGGATTACAATGGTATAGTATCAATATCAGGACCTGATCATTTAGATGCTCATATTTTTGCTGATATATTTTTAGACTTGAAACTGCATCAATTTGTACTAAAATCAACATTTCAGCTTACTGAAGGTATTTTAACAAGTGTTCTAGATCTAATTATGTCTGAATCACCAGTTAGAGTTTTCAATATCAATTATAACAAGCCAATCAGCGCAAAAAATAAAAATCATTTAGTTTTAACGTGGAACTTTTATTTAAATGATAAAAATCAATCAAATTCATCAAATAGTAATAAAGAAATCTAAAATATACGGCTACGGTTTGTTTGAATTATAAATGAGGTAGTTATAAACAAATTGACAAATATTTTTCACAAATTGAATGGGAAAAAGTTTTAAATGAGCATGATATTGAAATATCTTATAAAAGATTTTAGGATTGTTATACATCTGCATGTAATAAATATATACCAGTCATTAGCACAAGTCTATATAAACAAAATTTAAAATGGCTACTAAATAAGGTCGAATCACTAATTAAGAGCAAAAATACTTTATGGAAGCTTAATAGGAATTCTGGTTAAAAATTTGATACATTTGCATGTAATACATCTGCATGTAATAAATATATACCAGTCATTAGCACAAGTCTATATAAACAAAATTTATAAATTAATATATTAATAAATTAAAATTAATAATTTAAAATGTTTAATAAAAAATTAATAACAAAATTAATAAATTAAAATGGCTACCTAATGAGGTCAAATCACTAATTAAGAGTAAAAATACTTTATGGAAGCTTAATAGGAATTCTGGTTAAAAATTTGAACCACAAATGCAACAATATAAGTTATTTAAAAAAGAAGTTGAAAAACAAATAAATTTATCAAAGAGAAAATATGAAATACAATTGATAAAAAACTTTAGGTATAAGCCAAAACAGTTCTACATGTATGCTAAACATCAGCAATCAGTTCATGGTTATATTAGGAGACTAAATAATCAAGATGGTGAGTACTACTTTAATACTTTAACTAACGGGTTTGATATTGTCAATCAATTAAATAATCAATTTAAATCAGTATTTTTACAACAAGAAAACAATGTGATACCAAATTTTCCTATTCGAACAGATAAAGATTGTCCAATACCAACTTTTACTGCATCAAACATATACCAATAATTATTAAAACTAGATCCCTACAAGAGTATTGGTGTAGATAATGTGTGTGGATATGTATTAAAACAATGCGCATCCAGTTTTTCAAAACTGTTAAGTATTCTGTTTAATATATCGTTCAATAGTTCTAAACTGCCTGATTTTTGGAAAGCTTTAAATGTAATCCCGTTATTTAAGAAAGGTAGTAGAATGGTTGCAGAAAGTTATAGACCTGTATCTTTAACCTCTATTGTATGTAAGTTCATGGAATCCATTATAAAGGACTGCATACTTTTTAGATGGTGAAAAAGTTATTGAATTAGAATCAACATGTTTTTTTGAAACATAAATCATGTGTCACCAATTTAGTAGAATCTATGGACTTAATAACAAACTATTTATTCCAAAAATCGTAAAATTATCAGCTTATGGTATAAATAATTTGTTTTGGAAAGTTTAATTAACATGGTAATTATTTTTTAAAGGGTATGAACACAACTTGTCTTGACACTTAAGCATCTCTTTAAAAAAAATACTGATGTTCAATTACTTTTGATTAAAAAGTTAAAAAGTAAAAGTAAAAATATTATTTTTTGTGATTTAAATTTTATATTTTATAAATAAATTTATTTTATAAACTACCTTTTTAAAGAAATTAGTTACATAATCTTGATAAAAATTACTTATTATTGTTGTAATATCACATGTAATATCAAATTTGCTTTAATACTAATACACTTTTTAAACTATTTCCTTTAGTATTAAGTACATCAAACATGAACTTTATTCCTTTTTAGGCAAGGTGCAAAGTAACAACCTGTTTCTACACTGTCTTTGTACCAGATAGAAAAATGAGGTCAGAAATTTATTGCCGGCCTCATGTATACATATATATAATAAAGGAGAGTTAAGGAGTCTCTCTTTATCATGCTCATCATTTTTTTAATGCTGATTCCATTTTCTACCTCTATATTTATTTCTGTGTTGTTCCTCATCTATATTAATGATGTTCCTGATAATCTAAAGTGACTCTATTAGTTGATCTCTTCATTCTTGACAAAATGTCATCACTTTTTGATCGCTCAGAATAACTGATCTTAGTGTGATTTCTTTTCTGTGAGTTTAGGACTTGCACTTCATCTACCTAGTGAGTTTAGGGCACTTGCTAACAAAACTCAATTGCTTAATGCTAATGATGACCTAGTTTAGAGCCCTTCATTTAATTTTTACTTGACAAACTTTTATAGAATCAGTTTCTAAAAAGTAATTAGTTGTTTTTGCATATTTTCCACTTATCTTTTTTGTTAAATGACCAATATCAATGTTTTGGTAAATAACCAGTATCATTGCTTTCATTATCAACAACAGCCAATTACATACACGCTTTCAAAAATTCTCTAATGACAGATTCCATTAATATCATGTTAACTAATCAAAAGTTTCTAACACCAAAAGTTATTTTGAAATCTCTAAAACAAGAAGTCTAAAGACTTTAATACAAGAAGTTATTAATTTTATTTAAAAGTACAAGAATTGTTTTCATAGGTTCTTTATTACTTACAACCATTGATACCAGATTAATATCGACTACAATTGCAAAGCTTTGGAAGAAAGAAATGCACCATTTTATTGCACAATGTTGAAAGAAACTGATGAAAAGTTAAACAATCATATATTATCACATTATAAATTTATTTATATCAAAAAATTTTTATCTGAGTCTTAAGAATTAGTATTGCTTAATGTTTCTATGGTTTTTGCATTTTGATAAAATTTGTTACATTTTATTGAAAAGCATATCTAATTTCAATAGACTTTCGTATTATTTTTTTTTATTTAAGGAGAATTGACTAGAAACTTCATAGTATACTGTATTACCTCATAGTAAATATGATGTAGGAAAGTTGCTTTAATCATTGGTAATTAAACAATAGAATTAGTTTTTTTACCACCCAGCATAACTTACAAAACTCAACCGATGGACCAAGGTATTAATAGAACATTTAAAGGTTTTTTATTGTACAAATAAAAATTTTTTTAATGTTATAAAAAGAATTTTATAACATTAAAAAAAAATTTTTTTTTAATGTCTAAAAAAAGTTGTCATTTCATAGAATACTTAAGTTGTTAAGTTTGTTTGAGATGAAGTTATTTAGATCATGTGGTTTAGTAGAAAAAGACCGTGTTGTTAATGTTACATAAACTTAGGTTATGAGATTTGTACTAGAAAAGCAAGCAGCATCAGCAATTGAGAATTCATGGATTCCATTTTAATCAACAATTGTGCAGTAGAAAAAGCAGATAAAGATAAAGAATCAAATGGTGTATCTCCTAAAAAGCCATAATTATCAGAAATTTATTTTCAGTAGTTTCTGGGGTACCACAAGATACTGTCATTAGTTCTATGTTAATTCTCATCTATATTAATAATTTCTCTGATAATTTTATTGTTATGGTGGCTCTATTTGCTGATAACGCAACTATATATACAGGGAGTGAATCTTGAATGGGATATCTTTTCTGTGTCAGCTTGGGGTTTCCTGTGGCTGGTGAATTTTATCTTATTCAGTTCATTGATTAAGTTCCATCAACCAAACCTTAATGTTCCCTGACTTCATCAAAGTTGCATTGCTTTTGCACAATTGATTTTACTGCAACTGTTCAAACATTGTCCAATATTGTTTAATGATCTGTTTTTCAATAGGGTGAATGAATAATCAAATATTGCTAACTTTAAATTTAAAAGAGTCTTGTTTACTCCATTATGCTTTTAATTCAATCCTCATCCTACCTTTATTATAGCTGTACTTTTTTTTCTTTGTTTGCCTTGCTACATTTTTTGCTAATAATTTTTTTGTTAGATGTACAAAAGAAGCTTTTCGACTTATTGAGTACTACTTTTTTACTCCAAAAAGAAGTAATATACAATATATTGGAGGAGATAGAACCACTCAATTAGTAAGTTTAATAGCTTATTTTTAAATAGTTTAACATGTAGAATATGTGCAAGCTGCAAGGATGTCGACAAAATTCACAGAATTTTGAAACAATTAACTGAAGAGTTTTGCAATGAAGATATTTAGTTTGTTGATATTATTTTAAAGTTTCTTTCTACTCTACCACCATAATATGCACTTTAGAAAGTAATCAGTTTTTAGTAGTTTCCCCAAGCTAAAATGTAGGCATTTTTGGATATAAAGGTAGTAATCATATAAAAATTATATGTAATGTGGTAATTAACAAAATAAATAAGGTATAAATGTATCAAAGTAAAAAAGAAAATGTATTCTAAAATAAATATCAAAGTAATTGCTAAATTGATATTCACATAACTTTTTATAAATTGATATTCACATAACTTATTATAAATTGATATTCATATAACTTTTTATAAATTTTTTGTCATTGCAAATTAAATTGCTTTAATTTGACTATAAAAAATATTTGGGTTTCGAGATCACAACCATTTGATGAACAGTGGTCACAAAATACCATTTCTAGACGGCAGGCATATTATGTACGCAATATGAATTAATTATTTTTAAAAAATTCATGCTATAAAAAAATTAGTATTTGTAACATTGACATTAGGTTGTTGTCGACTTCAGTGAGGTACTAAGCAATAATCAAAAATTAAAGAGGGATTCAAAAGATAAAGTTAAGGATCTTGCATGATTTTTGGAAATATTGTTATGCAGAAGAGTTTAACCCATTTGGTGGTTGTTTTTTTTAACCCTTATTTTGATACCCACATTATGTTTGATACCCACGTTATGTTTGATACTCACATTATGTTTGAGCTTGATGATGTTGATAATATTCATAAAGCAAATAAATTTTATTAAAAATGTTATCAAGATGTTACAGCTGAAAAAGATTGAATATTTAGGTTGTGTAAAAAACAGAAAAAAAACCAATTAACAAACAGTCAGGTCTTTGTTTATCAGTTTATAGTACTTTCTTCTAGTAGTTTATAGTACTCAATAATTTCTAGCCATGAAAAGATTAAGAATAAGATAAATTATTTGGTATTTAAACCGATAAGATAAAAATCCTTTAAATGGTATATTCTGAAAATGTAATAAGTATATATTACATAATATAATTTATGTTAGAATTTTAACTTTACCATTGGTACAACTTTATTATAGAGGAAGTTGGGGTACAGTGGATCGAGGGGCACAGTGAATAAGAGGCATTTTCTCAAAGATTAGAATTTTGTTCATCTTGATAATGTAATTGTTTTATGTGCTCATATATTAGCCATTTTTATTTATAGTTGTTACCACATAATTTTTGTCTACTGGTTTTTGGTAGGTAATTTTTGTTTTTAGCTATCTAAAGTAAATTTTCTTACCTTCCTTATGTAGTTTAGCTTTTCATTTAACAACACTCATGTCCCAAGAAATTAGACTTAAACTTAATTTGTTTTGGTGGGGCACAGAAAATTGGGGTACAGTGAATAGGTTGGTTAACCATGCCCTATTAATGATCTTAAAGATTAAATTCATGCACTTTTAACAAACAAATTACATAAAAATGAATTTATTAGTTTTAAGTTATGAATAATATTTGAATAATTTTTTAAAATTTTTGTTATCAATAAAAAAAAAAAATTTCTTCTCAATTTTCAAAATGTCTATTTTTTTTGATTTTATACTAATCTAATTAATAAAAGTCAAAAGCAACTACTAATCTAATTAATAAATGTCAAAAGCAGATGCTAATTTATCAACGAATTTGATATATGGTTTCCAAGAAAGATCAGAAGTAAGAGTTAATCCAAGAAGATGAAAGGTAGATAACTCATCGAGTACATTACTGTTCATAAATATAGGAAGATCTAAATTATTACGATAACGGTTGGCTGAAAAAAATTGAGTTTTATCTGAATTAAAGTTCACCAGCCACTGTGAGCCCCATGCTGTAGCAAAAGTGAGATCCTTTTCAAGCTTAAATACCCCCTCCAAGCAATCAGAGAGTGTTGGCTTCTTATCACGACAAGAATAAATGGTAGAAATCATCAGTGAACAATGCCACCTTAAATGTGAGAATATCTGGAAGGTTGTTAATGTAAATAAAAAAGAGTATAGGGCCAAGGATAGAACCTTGAGGAACCCCTGAAGTTACAGAATAAGAAGAAGAGTGTTGTCCATCGAGGACAACTTTTATGCTACGATTGGAAAGGAAGGATTCAATGATCTTAAAGATGTTGCCGGATACACCATAAGAAAAAAGCTTATGCAGAAGACCAACGTGCCAAACTTTATCAAAAGCTTTAGAAATGTCAAGAGCAATGGCCTTAACCTCTCCACCTTTATCTAATGCACAATAAAACCTATTGGTTATTACTGTTAGCAAATCAGCTGTAGAACGAGAAGATCGATATCCATATTGATGATCAGAAAGTAAATTATTAGATTCAAGATGAGAGATAAAGTGTTTGTTAATTAAAGATTCAAAAACCTTGCTTATGATAGGAAGAAGACTAATGGGACGGTAGTTAGACGAATCAGATTGCTCTCTAGAATTTTTTAAAATAGGAATAACAGATGCCGCTTTCCAGCAGGCTGGAAAACAAGACTCTGATAAGCACTTGTTGAATAGTTTTGAAAGTATAGACGACAGCTCCGGAGAACACTTCTGCAAGACAATAACAGGTATGTTGTCCGGGCCACAAGCTGTAGATGAGTCTAAGTAGGAAATCACTTTAGATACAGAAGCTGGAGTGATATGAATGTCGAGTAATAGATCAACCTGTTTGTTCACTATATCAGGTAGAACGCTACTAGTGGTATCAAGAGATGATATTGATGAAAAAATCTTAGCAACCAATTCAGCTTTATCTTTAGGAAAGGTGACAAAGTCTGAACCATACAAGAGAGGTGGAATTGCAGATTTGCCTTTATTATTTTTACTATTAAAGATTCTCCAGGAGTCACGAGAGCCTAATTTTTGTGATACAATGCGAGATTTCATGACATGAGAATAGCGGGCTTTGGCGTTAGACAAAACCTTTTTACAATGGTTTCTGGCAGTAATAAACAGACCTCTGTTTTCTGGAGAATTGTTTTGCTGATAGATATGAAAGTAATGGCTTCGATTGGCAGTTGCAGCAGCACAATGTGAGGAAAACCATGGAGAAGAGTGAGGCTTGACCTAGAATTGTCGATTGGGAATAAAAGATTTAAGGTAGTTGTAAGAGATACTATGATAGGGGGATTTAGACGATGAAGAAAAATAAGATAATAGTTTTAGAGAGATCAAACCGTGATCAGAACATTATCCTCGGTTTTTACTTGTGTTTCCTTGGTAGTAGTTATGAAACTCTTCCTGTTATCTCCTAATGAGGGTACAGCTCTAATACTCAGTTTAATGGTTCTTAGGCATGGATGGTGTCCCTGTTAATGCTTTTG
>NC_088928.1:55680000-55867500 GCF_038396675.1 Hydra vulgaris
TAAATTACTGTAAAGCAAATTTTGAGCAAGTTTTTATAATGTACTTTTAAAATCAACAGGTTTCCATAGTTACCTAAATTCCCTAGGTCTCCTATTTAAACTTTCCAAAAAATGCCTATCTTAAGGGCGCATAAAAAATGTTAAAAACAAAAGGTTTTTTTCTCAATTTTCTCATAGATAATTAGTGGTCTAACATTGTACTGGATCTAGTTTTCCGTTTATTTGTGATGGCTTAATAGGAAAAGAAAGTTGAAAAGTTTTTATACAATTTTTTTTTTCCGTAAATAGGAAATAAAAATGTTTTATATCTAGAAAGGTAGGCATTATTTGTACGTACATACAAATAATTTTTTTCTTAGTTGTACGTGCGTATTTAAACATAAGTTATTGTTAATTATTTTGACTATTTCAACTAAAAATCTTGTGAATTTAACCTAATCATTTTTTTATATAAATTATATTAGTTTATAAATCTTATTTAAATTAATATAGAAATGCTATTGTTTTAAAGAATACCTGCCCAGTTCTAAACCCTCAGTCCGTGTTACTGAATTGCAAAAATCTGACCTAAAAGTTAAAACAATTTTTTTAACTTGTTTTCTGCGCAACGTAATTTAAGCGGCATTTTCGGTAATAAGTTCGCCATCTTTTGGCCACTCAAAACTTTTTAGCTTATTTTATTTTTCAGACTAACAGCTTTCATACAAATTAGCTGAAAATTTAATTTATAATTTAAGTAGGCGAATATTTGATAAAGTTGTTGCGCATGTGACGTAAGTTAAAAATGGAATTGCTCGTATGCAACCAACAATATTTGATTTTTTGAAAAATTAAACTTTTCAAAATTTCATTTTCCAAAAAATTTGGAATTATTTCAACAATAATGGATTCTAAATAGTTTGGTGGGTATATGATCAAATCATCTCTTCTTTTATAAATCATTTTTTTGATAAATATAACAAGGTTCCACCGAAAGAAGATTTGGATGGTGTGTGCTCAAAATTATAATTTTGAATAACAATTGGATGCGTGGAAGGAGATTTTTTTTTTAACCTTGTTTCTGTAATTCCAATAATGCTAATTTTAAAACTAATTAATGATAATAATATGTTCAGATATTCAAAGTGCTTTTTTAAAAAGGATATGTTTAAATGCAAAAAGGACAAAGAGTTTATGATGTCAAAGTTTTGAGAACAAAATTTATTAATGTTATAATATTCGCAATCTATTTCAAAAGACAAGCAGTTTTCCTCATTAAAAACTGAAGTATGTGATGAAATAAAATTATTAAATTGAGTATAGATTTTATTCAATCCCGATGATGGAAAGAGTTTATTTGATAAAGGCAAGTCATCAGTAATAATAATTTTATTAGAAGAGAAGTGTAGTTTAAATTCATTATCAGATATATCAGTCAATGGAAAGACACCTTTAGTACAATTTACACATAGCAATGTCGAGCGTTTTGATTGTGCTAAATTGTACCCATGATCATAAAGCTTGATGCATTTTTTATCAAGTCCAAGTCCGTGTTGTTCAATGTGTGTTTGTTTTGAGTCCAAAACAAACACACATTGAACAACACGGCAACTTATACTAACTTTGTAAATAAAGGGGTGCGCAGTTTATCGCAGTAAAAAATAAATTTGAGTATGTTAAAAACCATTTGAATTACATCACTGAAAACATTCTGCATAAAAAGTTCAGTGTTGTTCAATATAGTCTCTTCTAGAATTTACTAAATTTTTCAGACGCACAGGCACTGCATTGCAGCTTTGTCACACCATGTCCGGACACATTCTTCCATTTCTCTGTTATTTCTGCTTAGAGAGCTGCCAAATTTGGATATGTTTTGAGGGCCTTTTTTGACTTCATAAAGCCCCAAACGGCAAAGTCCATGGGGTTCCTATCTGAGCTAGAAGGGGACCACTTGTTCAGCAACCACAGAGAAAACCCACGGTTTTCTCTGCGGTTGCTGAACAAGTGAGCAGGTGTAGAATCTTGTAGAAGTGTAGAGGCACTGTGAGCAGGTGTAGAATCTTGTATGAAAACCTATGAATCATTACCGAACTTCTTCTTGCCCAAGGCAATAAGTTAGCTTTTATAAAGTCAATATAAGTTGTTTGGTTTATCTTGACACCTTTGGGAACAAAGACCAGTGGAGTTATGAAGCCATCTGAACAAACGCCACCCCCTACCATCACTCCTATACGGTGCTGTCTTCAATGTATAGTCCGAATTTTCAACAGAACTGTTCTTCTAGATTTCTCTAAAACTCTGTGATTGTATCCGTTTGGTTCAGGCTCGATTGTGAAGATTTTTCGTCACTGTAGACAACTGGAACACTTTGGTGGGTTTTGAATCATTATAAAAGGCTGCTTTGTTCTTTTTTTTTCGTTTAGCTCTTGTAGCCTATTTGACTTTACAAAGCTCTTTATACCTAAGTCTTCATGGATGACTCGTTAAGTGTTCTCCTTGACACACAAGCCTCTCTAGTTATGTTAAATATTATTATTATTTATTTTCGTCATTTTACACATTTTACAGTTATCTATAAATTTAAACAAATATATATAATTACAAGCTGACTGGGGCAAGTAGAAGTCAAAGTGTCTTATCATCAAGCCCCTTCTTGAAATAAAATAAAATTTGACTTCTTCCAATATTATGTAAAAGAGTGAAATTAATAAGTTTGAAAAAGAATAAAAATTTAAAGGTTAAAAAAGAAATTAAAATAAAATAAATAAAGTTAAAAAAGAAAAGAAAAAAAATTGAAAAAAATTATTAAAAATAACAAATAAAAAATTAAAAACAATACATATTCGTATACATATTCAATACAATATTAAAAATAAATAAATACATTAAAAATAAAAAATTATTTCAATTTTTAAAAAAAGTGAGAATGTACGTTATGTTTAAATTTAGTAAGTGTTTTTTATAGAGAATGTACGTTATGTTTAAATTTAGTAAGTGTTTTTTTATAGTTCTTTTAAATGTGTTAATAAATTTTATTTTTTTCATATTTTCGTCAAGAACCGATATCCACAAGCGTGGTCCCCGGTATATAGTCGAGAAGTCAGATTTTTTGAGTGATGTTAGTGAGATGTAGTAATTACTCATTGAGTGTCTTGTTTCACATTTATGATTAATTCGAGTGAAACTTTAAAAAAATATTTTGGAATCATTTCATTTTGAAGTTTAAACATAAATAACAAGTTATGGTATATATTTAGTTCGTATACGTTTAGAGCATTTATTTCCTTGAGTAACGGCTCGGCACTTTCATATCTATCTGCATCCAAAACTAATCGATTTACTTGCTTTTGTTTTATATAAATAATTTTTAGGAAAGATGAATGATTGTTTGCCCAGGCAATATTACAATAGTTAATATGACTATGTATAAATGAAAAGTATAAATTTTTTAAACATAATTTATTCAAAAGAAGTTTTGTATTGTACATAATCTCCAGAGTCTTTGAAATTTTGTTTTCGACAAGCTTTATTTGGCTTTTCCAATTTAAATGTTCATAAAAAATTATTCCGAGTATTTGTATTGAAAAAACTCTTTTTATTTTAATATTGTTTTTTGTTAGTTCAGATAACTTAAGAGGAAGGTTCTCGGATTTAGATGGTTTAGCAAACAAAATATATTTCGTTTTTTCAATATTTAATGAAAGTTTATTTGCTATAAACCACTCCGCAACTTATTGATTCAAATGAAGAACATGTTAAGTCATATGGTACTCCTTGTTTACAATTTTGTAAATAACATTGCAGCCACTTTAAGTTGGAGTGAACTACTCCATAATTGCGTAGTTTATAAATAAGAATCTTGTGGTTGACAGTATCAAATGCTTTTGATAGATCTAGAAAAATCCCGAGTGTGTAACTGTTTTTACCAAAACCTTTTAAAATTTGGTTGGCAAGATCAATTACTGCATGTTCAGTGGAATGGTTATGGCGAAAACCAAACTGTTTATGGTAAAGAGTGTTGTTTTTTTCAAGATAATTGTACAGTTTGTTGTGCATAACGTTGTGCACAGGAAAGTATAGAAATCGGTCTGTAGTTAGATTTTATCGAGTCATCACCGCTTTTGTATATCGGAATTATTTTTGCTGATTTTAGTTGGTCAGGAAAAATGCCGTTTTTTAGGGAAAGAATCAAAATTTTAAAAAGAGACTATTATATCTGAGACCGCTTTTACAACGTCAGGGTTAACTTCATCCAGACCCGCACTTTTATTTGTTTTCAGCGTACTAATCGCTTGTCGAAGTTCATCAATTAAAAGATTCCGATTCCTCCATGAAGGAATCAGATTTTTTCAAAAAGGATTTAAATGATTTTTTTCCCTCAGGAATTGCACCGGCAAGGTTTTTTGCCTATATTTATAAAAAGTTATTAAATGTTTCTGCAATTTCTTTATTAACAAAAGTATCTCCTCTATTATCATCTCTTTGCAATCTTTTTGGCAAATTATCGTTTTTCCCATTTTCCACTCCTGTTATTTCTTTAACTACATTCCATGTTTTCCTAGCAAATGTTTTATTAAGCAATGAAGAGTTTTTTTTGGATTGCTTTTTTAACTTTTAAAATTTTTTTTTATATTTTTTGTATTTTACTTCATTTTTTTAGTTCTTTTTTTTTTTTAATTTTTGGTAAAGTTTTTGTTTCCTTTTTGACGACTTAATGAGTCCTCTTGTCATTCACGGACTTTATATTTTAAAAAGTTATAAATTTTTAGAATTTATAATTTTTAAAAATATTGATCGATTTGGATTTCGTCGCACTTTGCAGTCAACAGAATTTCGAAGTTCTTTATTTCTTACAAATCTTCTTGGGCCTGTCTGCTTCAGTTTACCATTTCCACCTTTTTCTGGATCTTTGTTGAGCCGGTAAACATTTGAATTATGAAGCTGTCCTTTCACTGCTTTTCAAATTTTGCAGTTCTTTATACCGGAATATTAAACTCATTCATTAAAAGTAATTAACAGAAGGAATTTTAAATAAATGACAGCACTCTTCCTGAGTGATTTTCCATAACATTTATGAAAGTTATCATTTTTTTCCGCAAAAGCAACTTAAAAAAATTATTTTATTCTTTTTCAAAGTTGCTTTTAAAGTTCATTATTAACAACCTCTTAAAATTTATTTAGATGGTTAAAAATTCGCGTGGTGCAGTGGTTAGAGCGCTTGCTTCAGCAGCTCCAAGTTCGAAACGAACTCTGGACGTATTTTCGCAACACGGTAAGGACGTGAACTTTCCTAGTTAAATGCACTTCCGCGGTACTCTGTGACAATACGTTAGGTCTTCTTGGGGCACCAAAAATAACAAAATTAAGAATATATATATTTTTTACAACAATCATCATTATATATTTCAAAAACAAATAATATTTATATGTCTCCAGTTTATATAAATGTCCACCACACATATTTACAATATCTAAAGAGCGTTAACAATGCTGTTTTGCGCATGCGCGTTTAACATTGAGTAAAAAATAATATTAAAAATTCGTGGTTTATAATATAAAGTGCTGGCTATTAACCTATGCATTTAAAAAATATGCGCAAGTCCGTCCCACGACAGAGCTACTAAGGACTTGCTTGTGGTTGTCATTGAAAATATGCATTAATATATTATAATAATACTATGTAGTTGTAAGGAAACTCTGTGAAGTTTCCTGTTCCTCGTGTGATATATCAATTGGCGTTGGTTTGAAAAAAGTTATTAGTAAAATGAGTTGGAACAAGTCCTTATATTTGAGCATAAATAAAATATTTTGGTAGATGTTAATTTGATAGATATTAAAAGCAATCAAGTTTTTAAGTAAAGGATCGGCATGTATGAATTTATTTTTATTATAAATGTAATTTTAAATGTAAACAACAACAAATTGAACATGTTAGCTCCATTTTCACATTAAATTAATTTAGATTATGCAAATAAAGTCATTGAAAATTCTCTGTTAAAATTTTTAAGAATGTTTGTGGGAGTGCTGTTTGAACCTAATAACTTTCTTGGATTCAATTTAAGTATAAAAGATGAAATTTTAAAAATATTTGTTGGAGGTAATAGTAGACCATGTAAATTTGGATATTTAAGACTTTTTATGAGTAACATTTAAAAAAAAAAAAGTGTTTCATAGATAAAAGTTGGGTAAGATTTATCAGTTTCATTTTCTTATAAACAGTTGGGAGATGATTTATTAAAGTTTTTGACATTTATTAGATTGTTAATCCAATGTTCGCGACGATTTTTTTGCGTTTTCTGAGAAAAAACTTATTTATTGGATTTTTCTGGAAAAAATTGCTCACTTAGATATAGTTTTTTTATTCTATTTGTAATCCATGGTTTAAATCGACGTTTGAAGCTCTTGGTATTAATTTTTTCAAGTGGGGCGTCGCGATTTAAAATCAATGTTGTTTCAGTATAAAACGTTTGAAAACGCGAGTTAGTATCATTGGACTTTGTAACACCATCCCAGTCAATTTTTGATAAATCAGATTTAAAATTTCTTTGTTGAAGTTTTTTTTTAAATTATATAAATTGTGTCTATATGGTATAATTCATTTATTGTTATTGAGACAAATACAAAACTGAGGTAAGTAATCAGAAACAGAACTGTAAAATTTCCTTTCGATGATGAAAAAAGCAAAGATTTTATCAAAGTTTACAGAACTCGTTTATATCATAATAATTACAAATTGTCTAATGGAATCTAAAACACAAGATTAAACATAATTGAAAGGGTCATTTCAGAAACACCATAATTCATTTTTAGACAAAAATAAGACGATATTGTGTTATCTGAGGGTGAAACATATTTCTTTGAGAAATTATATTAGTCAGATCTTTAGTAACGCATTATAAAGTGTTGAACAAAAGTTCTGACATGTATGTAACATGAATATAGCCGCATATAACATGATTCCGTGCTTCATCATTTTTTTCCAAAAATTAGTTATGGCGTTTCTGAAATGACCCGTTAAATTATTAATTTGATTAGAAATTTTATTTAAATAAAAAGACGGAAAAAATTTGTAGGCAGAGGTAATTCATCAATTTTAAGAATTTTATTAGACGAAAATAGACGGTTTCATACAGTTTCATAAGAATTTTATTAGACGGAAGATGGATTCATGCAGTTTACACCATGCCGCAATGAGCAACTTAATTGTAGTAAACTGTGTATATTGCCGCAATGAGCAATTTAATTGTAGTAAACTTAGTGTAATTAAGCCTGTCGCATTTTGTATGATTCCAAGACAAACAAACATTATATTGTGTTGAGCGGCAACATAGACTAATTTTTATTTTACGCAAATGACAGTTTAAAGTCATGATAGAATTGAAAAATCAAAGACAATAAATAGGAATTAAAATAGAGTTTTTAACCTGAAGGTTTTGTGAAATTTCGGAAAAAATGGAATATTGATAACGAGAAACAAACTTTTATCGTACCGAAATAAACAAAACCAAAATAAACAACTGCAGATGTTCATCAATTTTGCAAATACTCATTAAATACTCATTCCGAAACATAGCATTTCGCAAGTTGAATTTTAAAATAAAGCTTTTTTGTTAAATACGAAAATTAGCGCTTTCGGATGAAGCATTTGCGAAATGAGTGCTTTTGCTAAACGACGTATCGAAGTCTATTATGAAAATTTGTTTGCTAAAAGGATAAAGTTGTAAAAATTAAACATCTTTATGTACCAAAATGTTTTTAACTAAATGTTATTTTCAAAATCAAATTTTAACCACAAGCAAATTTACTTTTACTTTTTAAAATATTGATAAACTATAAAAATTAAATGTCGAAATGAACTCTATTGCAAGAATAACTTGCGGAACAGTCTTTCTCGGAAAAAAAAACTTATGAAACATGTCATTATAGATATATTTAATTATGTTTTATGAACCAAAAATGTTTAATTAACTGAGTAATTTAGTGCTATTTATTTATTGATATTCGTATGCTAAGTGCGTATACAGTTTTTTATAAACAAATAACGGTATTGATAATATATACTTCTGAAATGTCATTTAACAAACAAGAATTAAATAATGTAAGTAACATAAATAACACAAAATTTAAAGGAACCAAGTCATATGTATGAGATAATGTAGATGCTCCAATAATTAATAATAAATTTGTTATATGTCATCATTGCAAAAAAAATATCCTGAAAAAAAAAGTATATAGGAAATAAAATAAAAAAAAGTATATAGGAAATAAAATAAAAAAAAGTATATAGGAAATAAAATAAAAAAAAGTATATAGGAAATAAAATAAAAAAAAGTATATAGGAAATAAAATAAAAAAAAGTATATAGGAAATAAAATAAAAAAAAGTATATAGGAAATAAAATAAAAAAAAGTATATAGGAAATAAAATAAAAAAAAGTATATAGGAAATAAAATAAAAAAAAGTATATAGGAAATAAAATAAAAAAAAGTATATAGGAAATAAAATAAAAAAAAGTATATAGGAAATAAAATAAAAAAAAAGTATATAGGAAATAAAATAGTCTGAAGAATTAATAAGTAACACAACTGTGGCATCTAAAATCTGTCCTTAAAATTATATATTGTTACGTTTTTAAAACTTCTGAGGAATGGGCGTATCTAGGAATAAAATGAATATCTTATTAAAAAACAAAATTCTTCAAAACTCAAAATCATCGGTAGATTCGCCTCTGATTTGATGATCTCTAATTTGCGTAAAACTCTGAGTTAAATTTAAAATAAATCAAGTGCTGTAACTATTTAATGTTTACCAAATTCTGATTTTGCCGAAGCCTTTTACAAGATATCACATAAACACCCCCAACACAAACTACAAGCACACGGTATCACAAGCAGTTTAATACTTGGGATAAAGAAATGGCTAATCGGACGCCACTAGGTCTTCTATTGTTTATCTTCTTCATCAGCGACATACCGGACAAAATTAATCACCAAATTAAATTGTTCGCAGATGTACAGCAAAGCTATAAATATCATCGGTTCTAATCTCGAAGGGATTCTTTAAGTAGATATTGAAGTTGCAGTCGACTGATCCCATGAATGGCAAATGCATATTAACCCCGAAAAATTTAAGGTAATACATGATGGACTCGCAAGAAAGTCTAAGCATGAGTACTCAATGACGAATAATGATGTCACTCTTATACAATTAGAGGTAACTACCACAGAACGAGATCTGGGAATTCTTAATGAATTTAAGATAAATTCAATGATTCTTGAGGAATCATTGATGGTGTGAAAGACCTTACTCAAAATCCTCATGTTTTGCAACGCTTTTAGCTTACTGCCAATAAATGCACTGTCTAAAAGATTTTATGATATAATAATATTATTATTATTATTATTAGAAGTAATATTATTCTATAAATAGAATAATATTACTTTTCAAACTCAATATTATAAGTCAATATTATCAACTAAATAGATCTGTAACAAAGTTGTTGGAATTGTTTAAAAATCTATGAATGAGTATATAACGTTTGAAGTCAATTTTCAAAAAAATGATTTAGTGATGAACATTGTTTCCAAACCAGCATTACTTAAAGATTTCAGAAAAGTTAATACAATATGCAACGATAGGCAATGCTTTCTACCAGCGTTTCATTAAAAAGTGCATAACTGGATATGAACCAATATGAAAGTGTTAATAAGTGTTTACTGCCAACGTTTTAAACACAAGAAAAAAAGATCATTATAAGTGTTGAAAAGAACCTTGTTTAACTAAAAGAAGAACCAACATTGCTTACACGACTTCTTATCGCAGCGTGGAATTTTATCGCAGCTTGGAAAGAAAGTAAAACATACCTCATTAAAAAAAACGTTTTGCTTTTTGAGAGAAGTAAAACTTTAGTCATTATAACATCATTACACTAGAGAATAGTGTTGATAAATAAGATCATTTCTTAGGTCATATTTGTTTCTCTGCTTAGTGTCATATAAGTTTTGGAAAGATATTGGCATTCATCTTTTATTTGAGCACAAAGCAAAAAATATTAAAAAAATTTAGTTGATAAATATTTAGAAATATTTGTTTCGAATAAAAAAGGTTTACCATGAGTATAAAGATCTTTAAATTTTATTAAACGCACTATATGCTTATTTTCAAATAAAGGGAAACCTAGTTTATGGCTGCTAGCATCCCGGTTTTTACGGAGGAGAGCGCAATGCTAAGTTTAGTAAAAAAAACTACTAAAATTTCCAAATTTAAATTAAAAAATGTTCCATTTTTGTTTTTTCATTATTTTTTTAAATTTTGTTGCATAAAGTTGCAATGTAATTTTTCTGTGTTAAATCAATTTTCCGATTTTCATAAATGATAATGATTATTTATAACTTTTGATTATTATGATTTATAACTTTTGATTATATTATTTATAACTTTTGATTATTTATAACTATGACAACTATGATTATATATAACTTTTATTTTAACATCGTTAATAAATGTTAGAAAATTTGGTAAAAGAATTTATTTTAATTTTGAATGAAATAATGTTTCTTTAGTTTTTTTTATATTGTTTGATTAATTTTTTGACTAGAACCTGGTTGAAATTTTATTTAGCAAGTGTCATTAAATATGTTACAAAAATCTATAATATCATTTATTGTATTTTCGTTGAGTTTAGATAATCTAATTTTTTGGGTGTGTCTTATTTGATTTTGAGAACCTAGTTATTTTTACTGTTACGCACATTCTACCTACTCTTCTATTTAGTCGTGGTGCAGTGGTTTATCTAGCAGTCGTGGTGTAGTGGTTGGAGTTGTGGTTTCGGAACTGGAGGTCTTTCCCAGTGGGCACAGGACCTAAATAAGACGTCTTTTGAACGTTCAAAAGACGTCCAAAACGTTCAATAGACGTTTAAAAGACGTCTTTTTTACGTCCTGTGCCCACCGGGTTGGCTTCAAGCCAGCTCTAAACTAACATTAATAAAAGGTAAGGAAAAAAGCGTAAAACTTCTAGTTATATGCTATTGCATGGTGCTCTGTAATAAGATCGTAAGAGAGGTAAATACTTCTTGGAGTACCTAAATAACTAAAAAATAAGTATTTATCCCTAACCACTACATCTAGACTCGATCTTCAACTTACTAAAGCCAAACCTTGTAATAATGTACATAGCTCTCAATCTGTTTGATATCTAAATTACACGGTTTAGATTTTTTTTCTTTTAAAAACAGAACTTATAAAATAAATAATTGCAAAATTATTTATTATATAAAATAATATAAAACAATTGCAGCGTCAAAGTCGCCATTATTGGTCGCAACCGTAATATTCAACAATTTGTTTCGTTAAGTCCGGGAGAACAAAATTGCTCTAACTTTTATTTGCAAATATTTTATGGCTTGTAATTTAATAAAGTTTGTATTTTATATTCAAGTTCATAAATTTATAATATTCGGCTGAATTTCAAAGTTTAATTATTACAATGTTAGACTTAATTTATTCAATTTAATAATTTACATTGATAAGTCGTGAAGTTAAATTAATTTACTGATTATCATTATGATAAATTTAAAATAAAAAATTGAAGTAAAATATTTTGCCTAACGTAATCGTCTAAGTTAACTTGAGTAAACTTTGCTCATTTAAGTTAACTTAGAATAATTTATTTTATGTGCTGAATTTTGCTTAAAGTATTAATTCATTCAAATTAATATTTAATAACACAAAATTATAATTTTAATAATTTGCGATGTTAAATTAATTTACTGATAATCATTATGATAAATCTAAAATAAAAAAAATTGAAGTTAAATACTTTGCCTAATAGTCTAGGTTAACTTAAGTTAAATTTGTTCACTTGAGTTAGCTTAGACTAATTTATGTTATGTGCTGAATTTCGCTTGAATTTTTAATTCATTCAAATAAATACTTAATATCACAATATTTTTTTAATTTAATAATTTTTTTTTTTCGTTTTTTTTTTAAAAAAAAGTTATACATTTTTATTTCATACAACTCTATACTATTTTAGTATATATTTTTTACTAATATTATTTTTTGTACAAAGTTTGTTATAGTATATTTCTCTCTCTCTTTTACTTTCTGTAGTTTTATTTTAATTTTTTTTTAAATTGAATGTTTTTTATATAGGTAACAGATTTTACACTTTTATCTAATCTATTTTATTCTAATATTGAAAATATTCTCAAATAGAAATTTTTGGTATCTTGTTAGCAATTTCTATTTTTTTAAATAAAAATATTTGACGTTTGAAAAAAAGGATGTAATTTTCATGAACTTTACTCTCATATATATATTTTTTAATTAAGCTAGATCCCTAAGGTTTTGTGCATCAATTAGTTTAACTCAACTCCTTTCAAACCATATAAAGAAAGTGTAATGTTTTATATGACTTCTTTAATATATTATTCATGTCTTAAGGCCACTATTGATAAAAAGACTTGCCACAGGAGCATTTTGTTAAAAAGAAGTTTTTGAAGGTAAGGATTTCAAGTACCAAAAAACATCAAATTTGTTTAAAATTTTCATAAAGATTAAAAAAAAAGTATAAGGAATCTAATGAAATAAGGAACCTTTTAATATTTATACATAATTTCATAGTTCTCAGTGTCTAAAAACTTTAAGGTTGTTTTTAAAAAAAAAAAAACTTTTTTTAAAAAGGTTTCCTGTGAAAAAAGCAATTATAGCATTCCTCTATTCAAAGCAAGTAATTATATATATTTTCTTGAAGTTTAGAACTTATGTATATTATGTTTTTTTTTACTTTGCCTATCGTTTGTTTTCATTTTTGCGCTAGATTTCTGATGTTTTTATTTCAGTGCTATTTCACAGCAAATTTTCCCTTGTTAAATACAAAGAGTTTTTCCAAAAATCAGTTTTCACAAAAAATGCAATAACTTTGGATACACTTAAATTCTAAAGTTGAAAGACCCCTCATTTTTTATGTCTTTTTAAGCTCTGTACAACTTTGTTAATCATATATAAATATGTCAACAACAACAAAAAATCCTGCAGAACAGCTGATCTTGTTTTATATGTGTTTATATGTATTATATTTTATTTTAAAAAAATTTGTGGTGTTATTGTTGTTGTTTTAGACAAAATATTAAACCATGGAAACCGTTATTGAACAACAAAGAAGGTATCATGAAGAAAGAGAAAGATTAGAGGATGCAATGACACATGAATTAGTCATGAAAAAGAATAGTTTAAAAGAGCAAATAAATTCTGATCATCGTGTCAGTTTACTTCTTGATCGATATACGCAAGTGACAGGTTGCTTTTATTTTGCTATAATGGTGCTTTAATGTTGCTTTTAATGTAGTAATATTGTTTTATTAAAAAAAATAAAGTATAGAGCTTGATGTAAAAGATTAAATACATGTTTATAAATGTTAAAACTTAATTCTATCTAATTTAAAAACTAGACTAGATAATATCATTATTAGCATTAAAGTTGTTTTCAGAGTTTTTGCTTTAAAACTAAATGTTATTAACTACTTCAATGAATTTATTACTTTGATTACGAGCAAGTTAAAGATGTTTCAACTTTTGCTATGGAACACTGTGGTCCATATTATCGTTTAGTTGAAAATTGGTGTTAGTTATGTAACTCAAATTTTTTTTAAAAGAAGCTATATTTAATTTAATTTTCATTTAAATATAAGCAATTTTTGGAATTAATAATTGATAAATTTTGAATCTGTGTTACAATTTTTGCTGGCTTTTTTCAAGTATAACAAGTTTTAAACAATATTTAATATAGTATTTAATTATGGTATTCTCCTTATATGAATTTTAATTTGTGTATTCAGAAATTTATTAAATTTTAATTTTATTTTATTAGTTAGAATTTATATTTAATTTTAATAAAATATAAAATTCTAATAATTTAGAATTCTAGTGTGACACCAGGCATTCAAAAATTCATTATTTAAGCTACTAAATTTAACTTTAATGGTAATATCTTAATTTAAGTTTTAATTTCAGATATAAATAGGACAATTAATACTGAAATTTACTGAAATTCTATTTTGGTATGCTTAAAGGTTAACACAGTTAGCAGTCCTGTATAAAAACTTCTCAGATAATTTTATCTTCCTCGATTTTCCCTTAATTGGTTTCAGTGTTATACATTGACACAAAAAACATTGTTTATTTACATTTATTATATTTAATTATATTTAATATTTGATATATATATGTGCGTGTGTGTATATATATATACACACACACACACACACACACACACACACACACACACACACACACACACACACATATATATATATATATATGTGTATATATATATATATATTTATATATTAAAAATATTTTTTATTCAAAAAAATTTTAAACCTAGTGTTTTTGTATTATATAGAACACATTTAGTTAAGTGCAGCAGACTATTTAAAAAAAAGTTGTTTTTTGAACCACTCTAATATATATATATTTATATATATATATATATATATATATATATATATATATATATATAGATCTATAGTTTGTTGTCTTTGGGAAGAGCGGAAGGAAAAAAGTGATTCTTACGTTTGTTCTAAGAAAACCTTTTTAATATTTAATAGTGATTAAAACCATTTAGTTTAAATACTTCATGCTTAATAGATGACTTTATTGTCAAGACAGGAGTATAAGTTGAGTCATCAGCAAAAAGAGCTACTTTAGATATAAGGTTGCCAGGAAGATCATTAATGTAGGTAAGAAACACAATAGGACCAAGGATAGAAACTTGAGGTACCCCATTGAGAGGGGGTTAAAACTTTATATGGTCATAGTTTTTGAAAGATAAAAATTTTTTTCAAAACTTTAAAAAAGACCAACAAACATTACTTTAATTATAAGGTTTGCAGGCATATATATAATTTAATAGAATATATAAAACTATTATGTTTATTATAGTTTTCATTTTTTACTGTGCGTTTAACAACACCAATAATGTGATATTTTATTATTAAATACTTAATATTATAAATATAATATCATATTAAGTATTTAATAATAACTTAATACAATAATTTAATAAATACTTATTACTCTCTCTGTTCCGAAATACTCTTCGGATTTCACGTTTTTTTTTGTTGCGAAATACTATTCCGATTTGATTTCATTGCTAATTTTAATGAGAAAAAAATCAAATATTTTTAATAAAATGATTTAATTAAAAAATAAAAAATTATTTGAAATTAATTAGAATTATTTGAAAACAATTAGAAAATAAAAAAATATTTGAAAACGTTTATCATGAGCCACGATGACAAGAAAACCAAGGGGGCCCTTGCACCCCCTTGCGTGTTATGATTTTTGCAAAAAAAATTGTAAATTCACGTGTATCTCTTTTATTCATTTAAAATATTCAAAATGTATTTGAAATTTTTTTAAAACCAAAATGTTGTCTGTTTCTAAGTTTATTGTTATTGCAGTAAATGCAATAAGAACGCTAGCAATTAAACTCTTGACTTTATTTGTTACAGATTTAAAAACAATAAAGTCATCTATTAAGCATGAAGTATTTAAACTAAATGGTTTTAATCACTATTAAATAATTTAATATAAAATAAGAATTTCTCAAAAGCTATTACTATATATAATTTTTTTCCACTAAAAATTTTACAATGTTTTTAAATTTTTAAGTTTATAGTTCATTTTTAAAAAAATCGAAACTGTTTCAGAACAAAATATTTCATAAAAAAAATGTCCTTTTTATAAATTAATGGTGTGCTGGTAAAAGATAATATTATTGCCATGGATTGTTCGTAATATTATAGACAAACATCTAAATGTTATACACAAAATACTTTTAATTAAAAGCATAATTTATTTTCAATAATTCTTTATATTAAATGCAAATCGAAACAGTATTTTGGAACAGAGGGAGTATTATATTATTATTTTTAGATGTTTTAAAAAAAGAAATGTCAAAACAACTTTTATTTTATTTTTGGTTCCCTTTTATTTAAATTTCTTTAAGTTTTTTTATAAGTAAATAAATTTAACAAACTAAATGGAGAAAAATTCACTATTTTGTATTTATAGATAGCAATTTACAGTCATATTGTATATTAGTTATCATTAATTTGTGCGTACTTAGCAAATGCGTGAAAAATTATTTTGAATAAATAAAAAATTTATAAAGTTTAATAACTATTTTAAAAAAAGAAAATGGCCTTTAGAAAAAAAGTGGCCCTTCCCCTTTCCTGCATTGTTGGCCCTGTTATTTAACATACCTCTTAAATTAGGCGTTCGTCAATGAATAAAGAAACGAACGTCAACGTTTATTCAAAAAAAACGATTTGTCGCACCCTGTCATTATTCAACATTCTATAGAGAAAGGTTTGCTGCTTATTCAAACTCCATCAATTATTACTCAAACATCATAATTATTACTTATATATTAGCATGTATGACTGATTGTAAATTGTACAGTATCATTTGTGTTATGGTTTGCCATCCCTACCTATCAATAAACATAACATTTGTGTGTTGTTCCTGTAACATGTAGTTAGAGCATTTTGGCTTTTTTTTTTTTTTTTTTTTTTCAAATAAACTTAAATTTTTAAAGATTACTTTGTAAAAACAGAAAATAATTAAAAAAAAAAAAGTTTATGCAATAATTCTGAAATGCTTTGTTTAGAAAAACTTGAGAAATTGTATTCTGATGAAGATTCATTATTGAAAGAAGAAATAGCTCTCATTTCTGGTCCAAACGAGTTTGCTGAGTTTTATGGGAGATTACGTATGATTAAGCATTACCATAGAAAATATCCTAATGAAGTTTCAGAGCCTATGCAAATTGAATTTATGAAGTAAAAGAATTTGTTAACTATTGATTAAAATACTTGCTATATATGTTATATATTTCTATATGTTTATATATATTCAATTTACTACTCTCACAAAATGATTTTTTTTTCATAAACACAAACCAGTTTTATTTTCTTTATTAATAAAATTAAAAACTCTTGTGGAAACTACACTGTATTTTTTTTTAATTTGCTCCAACTCATTTATATGATTTGAAATTGTTACCCACTAAGTTAATGTTTAATAATTTTATATTATGTAATGAATTATATATTTCATATACTAATAATAGTTAGTTATAAATTTGTATAATGATTTATATAAATTTGTCTTAATTTGAGCATAATAAAAAAACATAATGCACAAATAAATGTTTGCTGAAAAAATTGTAGATATATAAACACTTTTATTGTTGAATCTTTTGATACCATTATTTTATTTATTTAAATTAAAAAAAATCAAATCAAATATATTTTGAATAAAGTTGTTACATCTAGGATGTTTACAAATAGGTACTAATATGAAGTATACCTGTCAAATCCAATAATAGTAAAATTATTAAAATAATTATAATACAAGTAGAAATAAATAAAAATAATAGTAGTGATAATAGCGATTTAAAAGAAATAGTAAAGATTATAAAAAGTCTATAATAATAATAATAATAATAATAATAATAATAATAATAATAATAATAATAATAATAATAATAATAATAATAATAATAATAATAGTAATAATAATAATAATATTAATAATAATAATTCTAATAATAACAATAAAAATAATGCTAATAATATAACAAAAACAGTAATACAAAAATAATTATAACAATATTAACAACTGTAAGAATAATAAAATTTATTATGATAAAAATAATAATAACACAAATAGTGATATAGAGAATACTTATGAAGATATTTCAGTTTAAGAAAATAATAAATTTAACTAAAGATATTAAAATTAGTATTATAACGCAACAGAAAAAAAAGAAAAAAATGAGGTAAATAGAAGCTTAGGATTAGGGTTATATATAATAAGTTGTAGAAAGGTATAAGATTTATAAACTATTTTTCTAAAAAAATACTTAAATCGAACAATTTTAAATTTTGATAATAATTTAAGAGATTTTAGTTGAGAAAGGAGATTGTTCCAAGTTTGTATGCTTTTATGCTGTATGGATATGCTTTTATGTTGTATGGATTCATAGCTGTAATGAACAGTTTGATATTTTGGTATAGATAACATAAAGTTGCAAGCAGATCATAGAATATAGTTTCAATTTTCTCCATAATTAAAAAAGTTGATAAATGTAAGAGGTAGGTTATTGTGATTTTGGTTCCAAACAAATAGGCGGTTTGAGAGCTGAATAATAATTTAAGGACTTTAGATAAAATATAGAGTATGTTATAGTTTGAATTAGTATGTTGGAAATAAATTAACTTTAGAGCTTTTTTTTAAAGATGAGTTAGTCTTGCAAGCTATTTAGATTGTCCCTAAACTTGACACCCATATCTAACATGAGAATGAAAAGTAGCATGATATATATTAAGCATAAATTAACATAATGACAGATTTTAGCCAGCACGCAGTTCGATCTGCGCAATTTCAATGCTATTTTTGTTTGAACAGATTTAAATATAATAATTTCTGTTTTTTTAGAGTTAAGAGAAAATTTATTGGAACAGAGCCATTAATCAATATTAGCTAGATCGTGATTTGTGTTTATGTTAAGTTTTTTAAATTATTTGTTAATTAGGAGCAAGTTGGTGTTATCCACAAAGCGATACACAGTAGAAAATATAAGTGAAACATTTAAATCATTGATAAAGATAAAAAAAAGTAACGGTTTTAAAACTGAGCCTTGTGGATACTATTAATTGAAATAAATTGTATTCTATTACAAAGATAAAAGGAAAACCAGAGAAAAGAAATACCTTTAATACTGTAGTGTTGCAGTTTTTCTTGGAGGATTGTGTGCTCAACTGTATCAAATGCTTTTTTTATGTCAATAAACACTCCACACACAAAGTGTTTATTATTAATGGCTTTTCTAACTTTCTCTGTTATTTTTATTAATAAATGAATTGTTTAGTGTTTAATGCGAAAAAAATGCTTGAGTCTTCGGAAAATTGCTATTTTAAACAGTTTACTTGAGTTGGAAAGAAAAGAAATATGTTGAAAATTGGAGTAGTCTAAAAGAGAATCCATTTTGTGTAAAGGAATTACTTTAGTTACCTTAAAAGCTTCTGGAAAAATATCATTTTTGAAAGTGTTATTCACCATTGTACATAGAGGTTTGGAGATAATGTGAGATACCAGTTTTAGAAGAAATGTTGATAGATTATTGGGATCAAGGTTTTTATTATTTTTAGGAATACTTTTTATGAGATTTGACACGTCATCTTCAGTCACAGGATCGATGAAAAAATAATTAGTACTGGGTATTTTAAGAAAGTTGCAAAACATATTTAAAAGGAACAATATTTTTAGATAGTTTGTCTTGAAAATTTACAAAGTATATTACCAACACTGGTATGATCTGAGATAATATTTTCATTGATTTTGAGACTAAAAGACTTAGTATTAGTAGAAGGTTTGATGTTAATAATTTCCTTAATTCCATTACATATCGTTCTAATACTTTTTGAAATATTTTAAGAAAAAAATTTATAGATTTATTTATGTTATCATATTCTTTTAGGAGTTATTAGGAATACCAACAAATTGTGTCATGTGGTCAGAGATTGAAATTGTAAGATTACCAGAGACAGAAGAAAATGAATTCATGAAAATGTTATCAATAAGGATTTTTATTTTTGCACTTACACGTGTTGAAAGAAATATGGTTGGAAATAGAGAATGAGAGCATAAAGATCCAAAATAATTAGAAACAACATGTGGTTCTCTATAATTCAATAAATCTATGTTGAAATTTTGTTTCATGGCTTAACTTTTCAAGGAGAGGATTAAAATGAATAGATAAAAATTCAATGTGAAAGAAGGATGTTGATATATGCATCCAAAAATAGTATTACTCTTAAGTGGATTTATAACTTCAACAAAAACAGGCTTTAGAAGTTTGCAGGCATAAATTGGGAGATTGCAACAAATTATCTAATTAAGGTTTGAATTTAAGTAAAGAAGTGCACCACCTTTTTTGACTTTGTTGGACAATGTTCAATGTTATATCCTTGTATGGTAATGTCAGTTGTTTTAGAATCCTCTGCATATAAATTAGACTCGGTAATTCCTATCATCATAGGAGGAGTATTAATGGTACTAATAAGATTGGAGAGATCATTGATGTAAAATTGGAGAGGAGAAATGTATTATTATATGTTAAGATAGAGATAATTTTCTGTACAAGGATTAATAGATTCATTTAGTTCATTAATGTCAAGGTATTTGCATTTAGTTGTAGGATTAAACAAATTCTTCATGTTTTTAAGTAAGTTTTAGAGGTAATCAGGTGGAAGAGGTAATCAGGTGATTCATCAGATTTTATTTTATAAGGAGAATTCTTGCAGGAAAGAGTTAATTAAGTTCCAGATCAGAGAGTTTACCAAATGGCATATTGTTTGATAAGCAGTTAGGGCAAAACCATTCAAAGAGTCATTGGAAAGCTTATAGTATGTTTGTCAATTGGATTACATTTTGCATGAATCCAAAAGGAGCAATAGTCGCAATGGATGGCTTTATGATTATTTTTTTGTTGCAATATTTGCACCAAAAAATTTTTCTTGATTTAGATGTAAGATTGTTTATAGAATAGAAAATATAGAAAATCAAAATGATAAAATAATTAAACAATAATTAGTAAATGAAAAAATAGCAACAGTAATTAGTAATAGTAAACAAAATAGTTACTTGATTATATTAAATATTATCGAATTTGTAAATAAAAAGTATAGGTTTAAACTATTAATTAATAACAATGATAAAATAATAAACAATGAATAAAATTAAAATAATATCAATCCTCAATAAATCATAAGAATATATAATAATTATAAAAGTATAATAACGATCAAAAATTAAATAATAAAAATTCCTAATTAGATAATCTAATGATAATAAAATAATAAGAGATGTTACAACTGAAATATGAAATTGAAAAATTTTACGTATCTAACTAGAAATAAAGTATATATAATTAACAATAAATAATTAAAGATGTGAAAAAATAAAAAATAAATTAGTAAGTCTAATAATAAAAGCAGACCTTGTTATGAAATTTTGTTGCGTAATGAAAAAACGTAATGCAAGTAAATGTAACTTTACTTAATAATCATATTTACATATCAACGTTAAAATTTAGATTATGTCAATTGTGTAGTTTAAAGTCTTTATCTTTATAAAATATTTATGAAGTATCTTTAATTAAAACATTGTTATAAAAAAAATATATAAAAATTTAAATGTCGTTTGAAAAAAAAATTTACTTATTTGAAAAAACTGAGGCTATTTATTTCTTAAAACATTCATTATAAAACACACAACCTTATTGTTTTAAGTTTGCTTTCTCACAAATAAGTTTTTTTTTTAAAGAAAGTTTTTCAAGAAGTATTTCTTAACGGTCAAAAAATAATAATAATAAAAACTAAAAACATTTAAAACAAAAAAAAATATTATATAATACGATTTTAAAACTTAAAAAAATCATCTTTTCATAAAATTGTTATATAAAGTTGAATAAAAAGTTCTCCAAAATAATTTTTTCTGTAAGCTTTATTAAGGTTTATCCGGCAATGCATTTATATGCAGTTATAATTGCATTAAGCATTTTCGTATTAGGATGAAAAAAAATTTTTGATTTGAAACTTTAACTAAATAAACAAAATATTTAAATGCAAAACAAATATTTTAAAATAACTTGAAATTTATTTTAAAATAACTTGAAATTTATTTTAAAATAACTTGAAATTTATTTTAAAATAACTTGAAATTTATTTTAAAATAACTTGAAATTTATTTTAAAATAACTTGAAATTTATTTTAAAATAACTTGAAATTTATTTTAAAATAACTTGAAATTTATTTTAAAATAACTTAAATTTTATTTTAAAATAACTTGAAATTTATTTTAAAATAACTTGAAATTTATTTTAAAATAACTTGAAATTTATTTTTAAATAACTTGAAATTTATTTTTAAATAACTTGAAATTAATTTTTAAATAACTTGAAATTTATTTTAAAAAGTTTTCTTTGCTTTAACTATTAACTTTAGGTTATTAAAAAAATTAAACTAAATAAAATAAATTTAAATTTATAGATAAATTTAATTTAAATAATGATATCAATTAAATACTAAAATAAATTTAAATTACAAATTTTTTAAAAGCAGAAAGTAGAAAAAATAATTTAACTTTTTATTTATTTATTTTTTTTTACCAAAAAAAAATAATTTTACAATAGCAGTGAAAATGTTTTTAAAACAATCAATTACTGCCTAATGTTTTCCGAATAAATTATTTTAAAAGACTGTTTAATTAATCAAATTTTTAAAAAGGTTTAGGCCTAACGTAAATGGCTTCATGGGTAGGTGAAATTGCCATTTTGTACGTAAAATTCAAATGGCGTGATGCTTTCTTAACAAGACCTAAATAGTAAAGAAATAATAATTGCAAACTAAAATGTAAAAAAAAAAAAGAAGGAACAATTTTCTAATTCTCTTTAAACTTTAACAAAATAAAAATATAATATAGATAATAGCTAATATAAAGAATAATAACTATTTGGGCTAATAAAATATAAATATAATAATAATATAAATAATAATATAAATATAATATAATATAAATATAATAATAATATAAATATAATAGTAGTATAAATAATAATAATATAAATATAATAATAATAATAATAACTATTTGGGCTGATATAAATACACACCAAATTATTATTAGACAAAAGTATATAGAATTTCTATAACTTAATTGCATTAGAAAACAATATAACTTAATTGCATTAGAAATTAATAAAAATATCTAAGAGAAATTAGCAAAAATCATGACTAATTTAAAAATACAATAAGAAAAACAGACAAAAAAGATAATAGATGACAGAAGTAAAAATTTCAAGAATGAAATGAAGAATTTGAAAATTAAGGCTGTAGAATGTGTTAAAAAAAACAAGCAGCTAAAAAGTAAAATTAAAGAAATGGAAAAATAAATTACCAGTGGAACTTTGTTGTCTAAAGTTGTATCAGGGGCTGCTAAAAAATTAATGAACAACTAGTACTTCTTTTTGAAACTACAAAGGATTGTAAAGAACAGAGAAACAAACGTCATCATATATGGGGTGAAAGTTACGCAAAGTTTTTCACTGATGGAAAAAATGGAAAATGACAAATTACGAGTAAACAAATCACTTAATGCTATTGAATCAGATGAAACAAGATTGGAGTCTATTCACCAACTATATTCTAAAGGAAGCATCAATCCTTTGCTCATTAAAGATGCTGAAAGGATTCTTAAAGCAGCAGTTAGATTAAGAAAACTCAAAGAATATAAAAATGTGTATATAGGATGCAATTTACTAGCAAGTCAAAGTTTTGTTCTCAAGAATAAAATAAAAGAACAAATTTAAAAAAATGTGTCAAGAAATGAGGAAGAAAACTTAAAGTTTCATTTCAAGATTAGAAATAACAATGTTATTCAAGTTTTTCACAAATAGCCACTAAAAACTAAAAATTTTCAGAGTTTAACTACTGTTAGCCACTAACAACTAAAAATATTTAACTTTAACATTTTTGATTTTTTTGATAAAAATTTAAAAAAATCTAAACATATTCAAGATTAACTGTTCAACATAAACAAACTTTACGTTAATTTGACTTGAGTGAAGCACTAGTTTTCTCAAACAATTTAAAATATGTTCAGCAAATCAATTTTTAGTGTTCCATTTAAATATTTGTAGTATTAGTAAAAACTTTAAAGATCTAAAGATTTTATTAATTTAATTAATTTAATATTTAATATTAGTTAATTTAAACATCAACTTTAGCTTTAGCTTGTTTAGCCAAAAACTAAATTTCTGCAATATTTTATCAAAACTCAAATTTTATCTTACCTAATTACAAAAATTATTTTTGAACAAAATTTTTTTTTTTAAAAAGTCCATAATTTATGAACAGAATTTTAAGAAACTAACAAAACAATGTTTTTAGAATATGTGTCTGGGTTTGAAGAACTTTTTTTATAAATTAGATATGACCTGTCGTTTTCTGAACCAGGCTTTGCCTCATTCACTTTAGAAACTTATAATAAACCATCAAAAGTTTAATAAGTTTAATAAAATATTATCTTATTAAACTCAGTCCCGTACATTTTTCAAACTATCTACTGAAATCTAATAAAAAGTTTTTGTTTAAAAGCCTTACTCATAGAGAAATTGATTGCTAGATAAAAAAATGTTTAAATAAAAAAATGCAACAGACTTTGATTCTATTTTAACTAGCATAAGTAAAGATATGGATTAATTAAGGAAGTTTTAAAATATTTTTAACAAATTTTTAGCAAACAGGTGTTTTTCATAAACTAAAAGGAGGGATGTGGAGTCCCAAAAGGACTCCGGCTTTATATCTCTATTTTTTCCAAACCTGTAGTGTCCAGAAGCTCTAAACATGTTTGTTGACTTATTATCTGCTATAATAAAAAAATTCATGAGATTTAATAACTTGAAATTTATTGTTTTTAAGCCCGGAGTCCCGGAGTCTTTGCCGCCATTATACCTAAGGACTCCGGGCTCAAAAAACGACTGTTCTTCTAACCTAAAAGTCTTAATTTTTTTCCTATTAGTAGTCCATAAACTTATTTATATTTTTAGAGCTCCTGGATACCAAAAACTAGGATAAAGTAATCTATTTGTGACTTTCAAATCCAGAGTCCTTTTTGGGACTCCGCATCCCTGACTAAAAGTATCAGTTATTACATCAATTTTTAAAACAGGAGATGATAGTCTAATAACAGTATATCTATATCTGTGTTACCAGTATTTTCAAAAAGCTTTGAGCATATTGTGTATAATTGGCAATTTACGTTTTTGCAGGAAAACAAATTTCTTTATTATAACCAATATGGTTTTCGATCAAATTTCTTAGAGCTAGATACTTAGAGCTTATTTAGTTGAGTTACAAGTTACTTAGTTGAATTTAGTAGAGGATATATTTAAATATTATCTTGTAGTATTCCCATTTAATGGGGTTTAAAGTAGCATAAGTTACTGTTTAATTTACAGCTAAAATTATAATTTAAAGTTTAAGTTGCAGTTATAGTGTAATAAGCAATTAATGCATTCAATACTATTACAATAACACTCTTTTAAATATTTTTAATTAAAAGAGTAATTGTTTTTAAAAAAGTAATTGTTATTACTTAACATTAACTTAATACTTAAAAAAGTAAAAACTCAAATATTACAATATTTAAACCACTTTACTTAGTTATAGCAAACTATTTAATACCCCTGCATTCATGCTGACTGTAAAACATGTTTTATTATTAAAGAGTATTAAATTACAATTGTAAAAAACTATAAAATAATACTGCAAAGTTGTGTTAATACAAAACAACTTTGTCAGGTTGTTTTGATGCTGTTTTATACAGTAACTTTGTCAGGTTGTTTTGATGCTGTTTTATACAGTTAATAACATTAATAATATAACTTTGTCAGGTTGTTTTGATGCTGTTTTATACAGTAACTTTGTCAGGTTGTTTTGATGCTGTTTTATACAGTTAATAACATTAATAATATAACTTTGTCAGGTTGTTTTGATGCTGTTTTATGCAGTAACTTTGTCAGGTTGTTTTGATGCTGTTTTGAACAGTTAATAACATTAATAATATAACTTTGTCAGGTTGTTTTGATGTTGTTTTATACAGTAACTTTGTCAGGTTGTTTTGATGCTGTTTTATACAGTTAATAACATTAATAATATAACTTTGTCAGGTTGTTTTGATGTTGTTTTATACAGTAACTTTGTCAGGTTGTTTTGATGCTGTTTTATACAGTTAATAACATTAATAATATAAAAGATGTTTAAAATAAAACGTCTATTTAAAGTAAATAGATAGAAATGTTCTAATAAATAAAAACATTAAATGTCAAATTTGCGCAAAAACATGCTATATCTATAGACCAAATGAGTAAGATTTAAAAAAAAACAACTAGAAAACATATTTTTTCTAATTTATTTGCTTATTTAACTTGCATACTTTAAAAAATTTAAGTATAATTAATTTTTTCATTCAAAATTTTTTTTGTAATGTTAATATCGACTTCGACTAAAAGTCGACTAAAAGAGTTTTTCAGTAGTGTTGATATCGACTTCGACTAAAAGTCGACTAGTTGAGTTTTATCTAACTCATAGCATTATTTATATCAAGTTGAACTTTTGCATTTAATTTCTAATTAAATTTTATTTTTTTGTTTACTCTTTATTTGTGGTTTTTATGAATACTTTCATGCAGGGCTCTTCCAAACTGACTTAGAACCCTGGAGAAACTTAGAAGGGAACCTGGGGAAACCCTGGGGAAAAATTAAATTTTGAAGCTCTAAAATCTCAATATCATATTTACATATAATACCATATTTACAATATGATTGTATAGACTTTTTGATATTCAGCAAGTATTTAAGACAGTACAAAAATATTGGATCTTAGGAATAAATTGTCCCGTCATTGGAGTGGCCCTGCTCTCATATTGTTTTGTTCCATTAATAGTTGAACGATATGATGTTAAAAAAATAAAAAGTGAATAAGAATTACATTAAAACTTTTATTACAATTTATTTCACAAAACAATTTTTTCCCATCGTTTGACTAAATCCACTTTTAGTCGACTTAGTTGATTTAGAAGATGTATTAGACAATTTTAATTGACAGTCAAATTATTTAAAAGTTGTAACAATACTATTTTTAAATTGATGTTTTTATTTAATTTTTTTGCAATAAGTCAAATTATATCTTTATAAATTAAAGTATATGCTTAAATTTTTTTATTTTTATTTTTTTGTACAGAAGTATAAAATTTTTTTTTTTTTTACTTTAATTTATTTTAGTTTTATTTTTCGTTCAATGTTTTAATTTCTATAATTATTTTTAAGAAACAAAAATAATGACACTTTTACATAAAATTTTTAACTATTCAAAATGTTTACGATATAAATAAAACTTATCTTCTAAATCAGTTTATGTTTGACTTTCAGTAATGATACTCCCTATGCCACTGGGTATTATGGATGTTGTTGTGATTAAATTTATAATTATTGTCAGCAAGCGTTAAAATTCTTTTAAGTTTTTTAAATTTTTTTCTTTTAAAATCAATTTTAAAATTATTTGAATAAATGAATTTTAGAAGACTAAAATTCTCTTGTTCAAATAGATTTTTTTTTTAAGTTCCTTATAATAACTTGCCTATTTATGGAAAAATTTTTATCTTGATATTGCTTTATTTAAATATTAAAAAAATGGTATTGCGTTTTTCATAATCTAATCGAGATTTATCAAAAAAATTTTAAGAAACTAACGAAACAATGTTTTTAGAATATGTGTCTGGGTTTGAAGAACTTTTTTATAAACTAGATATGACCTGTTGTTTTCTGAACCAGGCTTTGCCTCATTCACTTTAGAAACTTATAATAAACCTATAAGATATAACAACATATAAGATATAAAATGAAACATTTCTATTGCTAACTTTTGTTAGTCTTTGAGTATATTAAGTAAATTTAGTAATTGAGTAACTTAACTGTAGTAACTTAACTGATTGTTGTGATTAGTTTATAGGTAAATTTACTGTGATGTACTTTATCCATTTAGTAAATCAAACTAAATTTAACTTTAAAATATGAGTAGGATATATGAGTAGTAATTTAAATAAAAAACTTAGACAAAAACATTCTATACTTTTAAGAACGACAAAAAAAGAAAAATAATTAACAAATAAAAAATAAAAAAAAATGTTTAAGAAAAAACTCATTGCATAAATGTAAAAAGCAATCGTGATTGCGATTGTGATTTTTGATTCGCAGATAGCGAATGCTTTTCACATCTACGATTGTGAATTCAAGCCCTAAAATTTCAAATTAACTAACAATGCTAACATTGCGGGCCTATAAGTTTCAGTATTTTTTGAACAGAAGTAACAAAAATATTATTATAACGACAATTGTTACATAAGTCATGTAACAATTGTTACATAAGTCATCAATTAGACAAAGACAATTAGACAAAGTCATTAATAAGACAATTGTTACATAAGTCATCAAACAAAAATTTGATTAAGAATTTTAATTTGGAAGTTAGTCTATCTTTAAACACTGATAAAACTATCTTCGCGATTTCATATTAAATAAATTAGCAATATAATCTCAAGATATATTTTATATAAAACTCATAAAATTTTATATAACACTACACTAACTTGTACTTTGTATTCATAATTATTTATGTTATGGTAATATTGTTTGGGGTAGTACAAAAAAAATCTAAACTCAAATGTCTCTATAAACAACAGAAACATGTTTCAGGGATTTTTTTTTTTTTTTTTTCAAAGTTTCTCCCATCTAAACCTTTTCTTAAAAGCATGAGGGATCTTGATATTTATTAAATAAATGTTTTCAAAATCATGCAATTCATGTTTCAACATCAGAAAAAATTCCCAAGGTTTTCGAAAATATTTTTTGTAAAATATCAAACCGATATAATACTTGATCTACAGGAAGATTTAAAAAACCTTTCCATAAATCAAAAATTATAATTTTCTTTATCATAGTTTGCCTAATTGTAAATTTGGAGAAATCAATACAGCTCAAAATTCAAAACCACATAATTGAATTTATTGTTAATTAAGATTCAATAACGTAATTTTTTCTAATAATACCCTTCTTTTTTTTAAACCCAAGGTTAGTGATGTTAGGATTTTCTCTTCTTCAGGTTCTCCTGTCTTTTAATTAGTATTCATATTTTTCATTTAGCATTTAATTATTTTATATTTAATTACTTAACATAAATTAAAAAGATTACAAAATGTTAGGAGAACTCTTACATATTAAGTTTGATTTTAGGAGAATTCTTACATATAAAGTTTTATTTAAGGAAAACTCTTACATATAAAGTTTAATTTTAGGAGAACTTTTAAATATATAATGTATAATTTTAGGAGAACATATAAAGTTTTTTCTACATATACTTTTAATTCTTCATAAGTTAAATAGTTCATTGTTAGTTTTTGTGTTTGTTTATGTTTGTATTTTTTAATAATATATGTAAAAAATATTAAAAAAAAAAATCTAATAAAAAGTGTTAAATATGATTTATTTTGCCAGTCAACAAGAAACACAACTCACAAATAGTACTGATTTTATGAATTGATAAATGCTCAAGCGTGATGTTACATTGTCATAGGAGAACTCTTAAATATAAAGTTCTTTCTATTTTTAATTTTCAATTTAAAAACATTTTCAATTATTCAAGTAAAGATAAAATGTTAATAGATGTTTTTAGTGCATGATGCTTATGTTATTTATTTATTTATTTTTTTTGTATATGTATGCTAGTTTTTTATGCTTTTTTTTTATATAGATATGTTTGTTTCAGCTTTCTTAATATAGTTATTCTTTTAGTTTTGTTTATTAAAAGTTTAAAAATTGTGAGAAATATATAAAAAGTTAGCAATCTTAAATAGTTTTTCTTTTGCATTAAGGTTAAAAGAAGCTAGAGAAAAACCTGTTGATGAACAAGAAATTATGGTTGAATTCACTGATGAAGAGGGATTTGGAAAATACCTTGATTTACATGAAGCTTACACTCAGTTTATCAACTTAAAAAACATAGAACATATAGACTATTTAACTTATCTCATGACTTTTGATCGTTTATTTGAAATCAGCAAAGATAAAAAAAACCATGATTTTGAAAATTACCTCAACACTCTTATAGATTATCTATATCATTTTCTTCAGCGTGCTAAACCTCTTTTGAATTTAGAAAAGGAGTTAAAGGAGGCTTTGGATGACTTTAATTCAAAGTTTGATGCTGGTTCATTTATAGGATGGCCAAAAGAAGCTGGAAGTGCTTTAACTCATGCAGGTTTTTGTTATCAGTAGTCACTAATTTTTTCATGTTATCAGTAATCATTTTTATTTTCAAAAATCAGTAATAACAAGACTCGAATTAAATGATTGCGACTTACAATATTTGTTATAGGTTAAAAGTTAATTAATTGATAATAAAAATAATAATAAAAAATATATATTTAAAGTCATTAGAGTTTTTTTGCTTTGTTTTAAAATAGTTATAAATAGTTTAAATTGGTTTTTATATATTTTAAAATTCCTGTCTTTAATTTTGTATGTATCTGCAAAAGAGTTACAAGTATTTAATTTATAAGAAAATATTGAATTAAGATTTAAATGAGATATAAAAGTATTTAATATCTTGTTTCACTGTTTCTTTTATTTAAAGTATTTAATCACCACTAAGTTCCATTAGACTGTTGTGATTAGCAGTTGTTTTTTTATCATACTTTATTGTGCTTTATTTTTCTAGTTTTATCTGATGATTTATAAAATGAATTAAAATTTAAAGTTTGAATCATAATTTTTAATAATAATAAAAATAATAGTAATAATATGGTTTTATAATAAGATTTTATATTTCAAGATCAATATGAATATTTTTTATTGAATAACAGCTATTGATTTCAGTGATCAAAGCTAATAATTTAAAGACCAGAAGCATTTTGCAGATATCGTAATTCGCAGTCACTTAATTCAAGCCCTGTATATTTTTTAAATGTTTTGTAATCTCAAATTTTATAAATAAATAACCTTTTAAAAATAATTTAAAACTAGGAATTGGAATAAAAGTTTATCTTAACAGATGCAACAATATTTCTTGACATATCAAGAGTTATTACATTATTGCCTTTATTGCATAACATAACATAATACTATTTAACATGCCTTTATTACATAAGTGGCCTTAATCTTTTTTATTAACTTTTATATTTGCTTTATTCAAAAATGTAAATTGTTGCAAACAAAGAGCTTTTGTTTGTTTAGGAGCTCTACTTGATTTATCATTATTTTCATCACCAGAAGAACTTAGTTCCCTAGGTCTAGATCGTTTAAAATCTGCGCTTCAAGCTTTGAATTTGAAGTGTGGGGGTACTCTTGAAGAAAGAGCAAGGCGTTTGTTCAGCACAAAAGGAATGAGTTTAGAAAACTTAGAATCATCTGCATTTGCCAAAGTTCGAAGTAAAGGAAAAGGTGCAGATAATGCTAAAAAACAAAAGGAAATTGCGTCTTTGGAGGCTCAAGTAAGTTGTTTACAAATAACAATATTATTATTTAAATGTTCCTATATTTATGTCTCATTATTCACTTATTGTGTTAACATCTTCAGATCTATAATTACATTTTTTTTTTAATGATAATAAAAAATCAAGTTATGGGGCTATTTTACAGTCAAAATTAATGACACTAATTATGCAATAGGCAATTTTTACAAAACACTCATATCAAGATGTGGCAGCAGATTTTATCAGTCATACATAACATTGAACATGCTAAAGGATTTAAGAACTTTTTATAAATCTAAATTGGAAAATCAGAAACAGGATAAAGATAGCATTGTCGATTTTAATGTATGCAAGGATAGTTCTGTTGCAGGTTCAGTCCTAACTCTACTTTTGAAAGTCCTATGACCTTTGAAGTCCAATTGTTAGGTCTGAGGATGCAAAAATCAATAAAAAAAGGTCTTCTTCTGTACTCAGTACTGGAAATATTAGACCTATATCTTTATCTCATAATTAACCAACAATACACCGAGTGTTTGCAAAGACTCATTCCAGGTCCCTCAAATCTATAGATTCGAGGGCAATAAAAATTACAAGGCTTACTGATGAAATGACATGCACTAATAATCAACTTGTTAATACAGTAAAGAACCCTCGTTTCAAAAGGTTACTTCAGTTTTTTGAGCCAAGGTATACGATACCAGGCAGAAAATACTTCTAAACTGTTGAAATTCCCAATATTTACCAGAAGGTAACAGATAAAATTTGTACTTGGCAAAGAAAGCTAATCACACTAGTATAACTACCAACATGTTGAGCTCCACAACTAATGTTGACTGCATGAGCCTAACAGCACACTTCCTCACAGAAGGTATGAAACAAATTCACATTGGCTCAATGTGGTACCTTTTCCATACAAGTCCTACAATCTTGCTAAATTTATGAATGACTTGCTTGAGCATTAAGGGCTACTTAAGAAACTCAATATAATAGTTAGAGATGATGCCAGAAAAATTATTACAGCAATGAAAGTAGAGGAGTTTTCACACATACCTCATCTTGCAGTTCACTTCAGTTAGTTGTTAAAGACGGTTGTTTCAACAATTAATGCATTTTCTCACTGACTGCTACCTATAGAAAAGTTTCAGGACAAAAAGGTGTGATTCTGATGGTAGACAAAACACAGAGTTTTTTTATTAAAGAATGGGACAGCTTGGTTTCTCTCATTTCTGTACTAAAAGTTTTTGAAGATGTCATCAAAAGCAGAGGCATAGTGGCCCCAGAAGCCATGGGGGATTCCTGCATGGGTTTTTTTACTTTTTATCTAAATATTTATTTTTTTCTACATTCTAGAAAATCCACAAATATTTTTATATTTACTATATTTATGTTTGTTTTGTATAAGCTTTTTCATGGGCTTTTTTGATATTTAGGTAAAAAAGCTTGTGAATAAAATAAAATTGATTATGTTTTAGTAATATTTTTTTTAAGTTATACACTGTACTGTTTTGTATCATATCATAAATACATCAGAAAAACAATCATCAGCAACAGTTGTTTTTCTAGAATAATTGTTAAAAAAACATTGCATTTGACTAAATTTTTTAAACTCTAATTAGTATATATTTAGATCACTTTTTTTATTGAAATGATTTTATAAATATTTTTTTTTGTTGCTGCGTTTCTGCTTATTTTCAAATTTAAAATGTTCCTTCATAACTGTTCATTGTGAAACATTTTTTTCTAATTTGAAATTTTAATAAGTTTAAAAACCACACTGAAATATGATTTAGAAAGTAATTTAAAGAAAATTTTGTGATTAAAACTTTGTAAAAATTAAATAAGTTTGATACTTTTAAAATTGTTTTTATGTAACACAAATATAAACGAACAAACTTTTATTACGATTAAGTAAAAAAGATTTAATTTAAGTTTTGAATAAGCATCATCAGTCATTTGAATAAGCATTATCAGCAACACTTTAGATTAGTAGACATTGTCTACTAATCTAGCTGTACTAGCATTAAGGTGGATAATTCTAATGCTGAGAGTGTCCTTGAGTTATTGGAACAGGTGGATAGCCAGTTTGTGGGTTAAGCCAGCTAATATTTTAAGTTATTCATAAACTTGAAGTTGTAGATTAAATAACCTCAATTGCGTCTTTTATTTAGTGAGGTGAGATAAAGATGTGATGATCAAAGAATTTCTTTGGTTGCGCAGTTTTGAACTTTTTCAAGTTTTTTAATGTTGCGTGTACAGGAGCAGCATACTTGAGACAAGGTCTGACTACAATGTGTAAAGTCTTTTGCAGGCTTTTTCATTTTTATAGATAATAGCTCTCTTTAGTTGACCAAGGAATGAGTTAGCTTTTGGTAATATTATTTTGACATGCATGCCCCATTTGAGGTTGTGTAAAATGCAAATGCTAAAATCTCTTTCATTGTAAGAGGAATTGAGAAGTGGAGTCAAGATATAGTGATGGTGGTTGGGATTTTCGATTTTATTAAAGTGTAAGGTAAGGCATTTTTTTTAGTTAAGATCTAAGTGCCAGATTGTAGTCTAAGATGTGATTTGATCTATATCGTTCTGAAGCCTAATTGAGCTGTCAAAGGTTTTGGTGGAAATAACTTTGCTGTCATCAGCATATAACTCCTTTGCTTGCTAACTAGATCTGTAATGTTATTGATCATTAAGATAAATAGAAGAGGTCCTAGAACAGATCCTTGTGAGACATCACTAGTGACTGGTAACCAATATGAAGTAGCGGAGCCCATGACAACTCATTGTATTCTGTTAGAAAAGACTTTATCCAATTATGTAGCATGTAAGAAACACCATAACCTGGTGTCTCTTACGTAAAGTAAGGTTTTTGGAGCATAAGATCATGAAGAGGTGTGTTTAAGGCTTTTTCATAATCTAGATATAAAGCATCTACACTATAGCCTCTTGCCATTGAATATGAAACCTGATTAACAGTTTTTAATAAATTCCTAATGCATAATTTATTTGGAACTTATTTAAAATCTGTGCTGATTTTGAGATATAAAATTATTAGGAGATAGATACTCAACTTTAAGTTTCATATTTATATATCAATAGATAAGTTTTGGATTTGTCTTGGCTTTTTCTGATATAGATTTTTCATATTTTTTGTATACTTTTTTGCAGCAATTGTGTTTTTAAATGTCTAAATGCCAGTTTCAGTCTTTCCTTCTATAATAAAGTCTATTTTTATTTTTTATTGCAGAGACTTAAAAAAAGTACCATGGTAAAATGTTATTTTAACCATGAAATAATAATAGATACAAAAAATCCACAAAAATAATCACTCAGTAACATAAGTGATGTAACGTGAGTTAAATATATAGTATTATAAAAACCAGTTTATTTTCCTTAGCTGGTCTGATAAATTTTTATATATTTTTTTAATTGGTATAGAATTCTTAACATCTTGTGAAAGTTTCTAATGCAAACCGCTTTACTGATTCGCAGAAATCTGACCTAAAAGTTGAAGCAATTTTTTTACCTTATTTTCCGTGTAATGTAAGTTAAGTGGCATTTTCAGTAATAAGTTCCCTTTTTTTTGGTCAGGCTCAAAAGTTTTTAGCTTATTTTATTCTTTAGACTAAAAAGTTTAATTTACAATTTAAATAGGCAAATATTTGATAAAGTTGTTGCGCGTGTAACGTAAGTTAAAAATGGAATTGCCCATATATATATATAAGTAATTCCATTTTTAAAAATTCAGATAAATTTTTGTAGATACATTGTTGATTTTGTAGAACTGGTATATAAAAATTTTTAAACCTTACCCCCTCCTTCCATTCCTGGCACCACTTTGCAGTTAGCAGGGGACAGGGGGGGTAAAGGGCTGCGTTAGTATAAAACTGTATCTTTTCTACATTAGTTTGTAATTGTTTTTTTTTAAACATAATATCTCTCATATTATCTTATAGTTTTCTCGTTTGGCAGAGTTTAATATAGCTTAAGTTATTGTTATAATTTAAAGTATAGGTTGCAGTTATAGTGTAATGAACAAGTTAGAATGTAATAAGGAAGTAACGTATTTAATACTATTACGATATTACTTTTCATAACTGTTTTCACTTAACATGATACTTAAAAAGTAAAAGTAAAAATGCAAATATAATATTTCAGCCACTTTAAGTAGTTATAGAAAACTATTTAATACATTCAGGCTGGCGATAAAGCCAGGATTTTTTTTTTATAGGGGGGGAGGGTTGAAATAATTATGTTTCATATTTGTGTCTCCTTAAAGAAAAAAGGTCCTCCATTTTTAAGATATTTTAGAAGTATTAGATTCTGGTGGAGGGGGATGCATATTCCCCCCTCCTTCCTGCCTAGATCTGTCACTTGATAAAACACATGTTATTTTCAAAGAGTAATGAATTGTTATTGTGAAAAGCTATAAAATTACAATAAAACAGACTGCAAAGTTGTTTTCATAATATACAGCTTGTGTATGTATGTATGTATGTATGTATGTATGTATGTATGTATGTATGTATGTATGTATGTAACGTAAGATTGCTGTTATATAACAGTTTATAACATTAATAATAAAAAACGTGTTTAAAAGAAAGCAAAGTAAATAAATAGGATTGTTCTTATTAATAAATTAAAACATTATTGTCATGAAACTTTAAAACTTCATATTTGCGCAAAAACATGTCTATAGACCATACCAATCTATAATCTATAGACCAATCTATACATACCAATCTATACATACCAATCTATACATACCAATCTATAATCTATAGACCAAGTGAGTAACGTCAAAGCAAAAAATCATTAGATACCACATTTTTTTATAATTAATTATTTCATGATCTAGCATACTAAATTTACAAAATTTAAGTCTAATTAATTTTAATTAAAAATTTAAGTATAATTAATTTTTTCATTCAAATATGTTTTTAAGTTGATATTTTCATTCAATTTTTTCATTCAAATTGTTTGCAATAAAAAGTGAAAAAAAAATTGGTCTAATAAATCAGATTATAGTTCCTAAGTATATGCTTAAATTATTTTTTTAGAAAATAATTTCTTTGAACAGTAGTAAAATAATTTTTTTTAATTTATTTTATAATTTTTTTTTTGGTTTAATGTTTGCAGTAATCACTGGTTTAATGTTTGCAATAGAATGTTTCTACTTTTAGATATTTTCAAGAAAAAAAATAATTAACTATTGAAAATTTTTATGATTTAAATAAACTTTCTTCCTCACTTGCACTATGTTCTAAATCTGACATTGTTACTGTTGCTAGATATATGTTTAATAGGGATGTAATTTTTTAGGTAAAGGGTAGAGTTAGCTCCAGGTTTATTTGCATCATTACAAAGGTGGCAGATAAATTTTTGTAGATACATTGTTGATTTTGTAGAACTGGTATTAAATTTGAAAGTTGAATGTAAGTGATTGTTTTTATGTAAACTGACTGTGATTGGATGGTTAAGTTTGTTTAAAATTCATTTAAGTGTGCTGAGACATACGAAATCAAGATGTTCTTCAATAGGAAGGATACCATAGTAACTTGCATCATGTGGATCAAAACCAGCAGCTTTTAGAAGGCAGTTTTGAAATACTTGCATCCTAGATTTAGTTTTATTGGTCGTTGAGATAAGGATAACTGCATTGTAAATAAAGTGGCTGAGGCAATAAGTGCGGTGGGCACTTATTGCCTCAGGGTATAAGCATGAGTTGAGACCATCCACCAAATATTCGGAACTGCTTAAAAAGATACTCATAAGGGGCAATTTTCTTATGTAGACTAGACGATTGCTTGTCAAAATTGAGACTTGAGTTGAGGTTGATGTTAAGGTATTTGAATAAGTTTACAACTTCAAGAATTTTGCTTTTTAATATTATGACTGGCTTTTCACCTTTGCCAATATAAATAACTTTGCATTTGGCTATGTTGAGAAACATTTTATTATCATTGAACCATCGTTGTAGACTGCCACTTCTTGTGGAAAGGAAGTTATTACCAGTTATGTAAGCTAGGATATCATTTGCATATTTCTTGTGTGTAATGCCCTTCAAGAGGTAGTCATTTATGTCTAGTACATAGATTAAAAATAGAATCAGGCCAAGGGCGCTTTCTTCTCTTACTGAAGCCTACTGAATGGAAAGATATTTAAATCACTCCTGATAAAACATCTTTCCATTCAGTAGGCTTGCTGTTAAATATAACATGTTGTTTACGGTTTGAAAGCCACTTTGCAATCTAGGATGATAACCATGATGGGAGGTTGATTTTAAGTTTGTGCATAAGGATGCGGTCAACGAGGTTGAATGCTTTTAAAAAATCAAAGAATACAGCAGTTAATGAGGTATTGCGGTCAATAGCGTATACCCAGTCATCAATTACTTGTATGATGGTATCAATTGTATTTCTACCAGGAAGAAAACCAAATTGGCTATTTGATAATAATTTATCTTGAACTATGTACTTTATTTATTCAGTAAATCAAACTAAATATAAATCATTATTGGCCATTCACGATCACAATACGCTTAATTTAAGCCATTAAATTGAGTATATATATACATATATATATATATATAAATATATATATATATATATATATATATATATATATATATATATATATATATATATATTGTTGTTGTATGATTTAGTATTAAAAATACTAAACTCTTGATCGTTGCAGAGTGCTCAATATTTAAGAAAATATATATTTTTTCAAAAACAGAGCGTTTTATACTTAAATTTTAGAAAAAACAACATTTAATGGAACTTAAAGTTTCATGCCTATTGGCAATCATTAGCCATGAAGTACAAAATCAAAAATATAAAAAATGCAAGCCTGAAAATAACCTAAGTTATGTGCATGCTGATTCTAACCATCCACCTAGCATAATAAATAATCTTCCAAAAAATATTGAGCTAAGATTGTCTGCCAACTCATCAAGTGAAGTTATTTTTAATAAATCGACACACCTTCATGAAGACGCATTAAAGCAATCGGGATACACTTATAAGTTGACATATAAACCAAGCACAAAAAATGTTCCAAAAAATAACAACAAACGAAACATAATCTGGTACAATCCTCATTTATTAAAAGTGTTACAACCAAAATTGGTCAACGCTTTTTAACCCTAATTGACAAGCATTTTCCTAAAAACCACTAACTACACAAAATATTTAACAGAAACACAATTAAGATAGGCTACTCCTGTATGCCAAACATCAAATCTATCATCAACTCACACAACAAAAATATTTTATATGGTGATGTAAAATTATCAGAAAAAGCCTGCAATTGCATTAAAAAATCTCTTTGTCCACTGAACAACAATTGCTTGTCTAACAACATTGTTTACCAAGCCACTGTAAGCTCAAATAAACCTCAATACAATGATAAAGTATACATTGGGATAAGCGAAACCTCATTTAAGCTACGTTATGCGAACCATCAAAAATCTTTTAACTTAAAAAAATACAAAAACGACACTGAGTTGTCTAAGGAAGTATGGGAATTAAAAGAAAACAATTTCACAACTTCAATCAAATGAAATATTATTAAACGCTGTAAATCATACAGTCCTGCATCAAAAATTTGTAAGCTTTGTTTAAATGAGAAATTCAAAATATTATCTTACAAAGGAAACAATCTACTAAACAAAAGAGGTGAATTAGTCTCTAAATGCAGACACAAAAATAAATTTCTCCTTTCATTATTTGATAGCGGAGATTAGTTTTCCATTGCGTCTTCTTGTACTATAACATCAGAACTCATTCTAACGTAGTTTGTAATTTTTAAACGGTTTTTTATATTTTTGATTTTATACTTCATGGTTGATGATTGCTGATAGGCATGAAACTTTAAGTTCCATTAAAAGTTGTTTTTTCTAAAAATTAAGTATATGTATGTATGTATGTATGTATGTAATGTATGTATGTGTATGGACCTTTTCATCCTGCATATATTGTAAAAACCTGCATATATAGGCCTTTTCAAAAAAAATTTGAATAGGCTTTTTAGAGCCACCATGCTTCTGATCAAAAGTGACCACATCAGAAATTATTTCAATAATAGATGCAGTTAATATGTAAATTAATTGCACTATGGACTATGAAAATTTCAAAGAAATTTTATTCTTTAGACTAAAAAGTTTAATTTACAATTTAAATAGGCAAATATTTGATAAAGTTGTTGCGCGTGTAACGTAAGTTAAAAATGGAATTGCCCATATATATATATAAGTAATTCCATTTTTAAAAATTCAGATAAATTTTTGTAGATACATTGTTGATTTTGTAGAACTGGTATATAAAAATTTTTAAACCTTACCCCCTCCTTCCATTCCTGGCACCACTTTGCAGTTAGCAGGGGACAGGGGGGGTAAAGGGCTGCGTTAGTATAAAACTGTATCTTTTCTACATTAGTTTGTAATTGTTTTTTTTTAAACATAATATCTCTCATATTATCTTATAGTTTTCTCGTTTGGCAGAGTTTAATATAGCTTAAGTTATTGTTATAATTTAAAGTATAGGTTGCAGTTATAGTGTAATGAACAAGTTAGAATGTAATAAGGAAGTAACGTATTTAATACTATTACGATATTACTTTTCATAACTGTTTTCACTTAACATGATACTTAAAAAGTAAAAGTAAAAATGCAAATATAATATTTCAGCCACTTTAAGTAGTTATAGAAAACTATTTAATACATTCAGGCTGGCGATAAAGCCAGGATTTTTTTTTTATAGGGGGGGAGGGTTGAAATAATTATGTTTCATATTTGTGTCTCCTTAAAGAAAAAAGGTCCTCCATTTTTAAGATATTTTAGAAGTATTAGATTCTGGTGGAGGGGGATGCATATTCCCCCCTCCTTCCTGCCTAGATCTGTCACTTGATAAAACACATGTTATTTTCAAAGAGTAATGAATTGTTATTGTGAAAAGCTATAAAATTACAATAAAACAGACTGCAAAGTTGTTTTCATAATATACAGCTTGTGTATGTATGTATGTATGTATGTATGTATGTATGTATGTATGTATGTATGTATGTATGTATGTATGTATGTATGTAACGTAAGATTGCTGTTATATAACAGTTTATAACATTAATAATAAAAAACGTGTTTAAAAGAAAGCAAAGTAAATAAATAGGATTGTTCTTATTAATAAATTAAAACATTATTGTCATGAAACTTTAAAACTTCATATTTGCGCAAAAACATGTCTATAGACCATACCAATCTATAATCTATAGACCAATCTATACATACCAATCTATACATACCAATCTATACATACCAATCTATAATCTATAGACCAAGTGAGTAACGTCAAAGCAAAAAATCATTAGATACCACATTTTTTTATAATTAATTATTTCATGATCTAGCATACTAAATTTACAAAATTTAAGTCTAATTAATTTTAATTAAAAATTTAAGTATAATTAATTTTTTCATTCAAATATGTTTTTAAGTTGATATTTTCATTCAATTTTTTCATTCAAATTGTTTGCAATAAAAAGTGAAAAAAAAATTGGTCTAATAAATCAGATTATAGTTCCTAAGTATATGCTTAAATTATTTTTTTAGAAAATAATTTCTTTGAACAGTAGTAAAATAATTTTTTTTAATTTATTTTATAATTTTTTTTTTGGTTTAATGTTTGCAGTAATCACTGGTTTAATGTTTGCAATAGAATGTTTCTACTTTTAGATATTTTCAAGAAAAAAAATAATTAACTATTGAAAATTTTTATGATTTAAATAAACTTTCTTCCTCACTTGCACTATGTTCTAAATCTGACATTGTTACTGTTGCTAGATATATGTTTAATAGGGATGTAATTTTTTAGGTAAAGGGTAGAGTTAGCTCCAGGTTTATTTGCATCATTACAAAGGTGGCAGATAAATTTTTGTAGATACATTGTTGATTTTGTAGAACTGGTATTAAATTTGAAAGTTGAATGTAAGTGATTGTTTTTATGTAAACTGACTGTGATTGGATGGTTAAGTTTGTTTAAAATTCATTTAAGTGTGCTGAGACATACGAAATCAAGATGTTCTTCAATAGGAAGGATACCATAGTAACTTGCATCATGTGGATCAAAACCAGCAGCTTTTAGAAGGCAGTTTTGAAATACTTGCATCCTAGATTTAGTTTTATTGGTCGTTGAGATAAGGATAACTGCATTGTAAATAAAGTGGCTGAGGCAATAAGTGCGGTGGGCACTTATTGCCTCAGGGTATAAGCATGAGTTGAGACCATCCACCAAATATTCGGAACTGCTTAAAAAGATACTCATAAGGGGCAATTTTCTTATGTAGACTAGACGATTGCTTGTCAAAATTGAGACTTGAGTTGAGGTTGATGTTAAGGTATTTGAATAAGTTTACAACTTCAAGAATTTTGCTTTTTAATATTATGACTGGCTTTTCACCTTTGCCAATATAAATAACTTTGCATTTGGCTATGTTGAGAAACATTTTATTATCATTGAACCATCGTTGTAGACTGCCACTTCTTGTGGAAAGGAAGTTATTACCAGTTATGTAAGCTAGGATATCATTTGCATATTTCTTGTGTGTAATGCCCTTCAAGAGGTAGTCATTTATGTCTAGTACATAGATTAAAAATAGAATCAGGCCAAGGGCGCTTTCTTCTCTTACTGAAGCCTACTGAATGGAAAGATATTTAAATCACTCCTGATAAAACATCTTTCCATTCAGTAGGCTTGCTGTTAAATATAACATGTTGTTTACGGTTTGAAAGCCACTTTGCAATCTAGGATGATAACCATGATGGGAGGTTGATTTTAAGTTTGTGCATAAGGATGCGGTCAACGAGGTTGAATGCTTTTAAAAAATCAAAGAATACAGCAGTTAATGAGGTATTGCGGTCAATAGCGTATACCCAGTCATCAATTACTTGTATGATGGTATCAATTGTATTTCTACCAGGAAGAAAACCAAATTGGCTATTTGATAATAATTTATCTTGAACTATGTACTTTATTTATTCAGTAAATCAAACTAAATATAAATCATTATTGGCCATTCACGATCACAATACGCTTAATTTAAGCCATTAAATTGAGTATATATATACATATATATATATATATAAATATATATATATATATATATATATATATATATATATATATATTGTTGTTGTATGATTTAGTATTAAAAATACTAAACTCTTGATCATTGCAGAGTGCTCAATATTTAAGAAAATATATATTTTTTCAAAAACAGAGCGTTTTATACTTAAATTTTAGAAAAAACAACATTTAATGGAACTTAAAGTTTCATGCCTATTGGCAATCATTAGCCATGAAGTACAAAATCAAAAATATAAAAAATGCAAGCCTGAAAATAACCTAAGTTATGTGCATGCTGATTCTAACCATCCACCTAGCATAATAAATAATCTTCCAAAAAATATTGAGCTAAGATTGTCTGCCAACTCATCAAGTGAAGTTATTTTTAATAAATCGACACACCTTCATGAAGACGCATTAAAGCAATCGGGATACACTTATAAGTTGACATATAAACCAAGCACAAAAAATGTTCCAAAAAATAACAACAAACGAAACATAATCTGGTACAATCCTCATTTATTAAAAGTGTTACAACCAAAATTGGTCAACGCTTTTTAACCCTAATTGACAAGCATTTTCCTAAAAACCACTAACTACACAAAATATTTAACAGAAACACAATTAAGATAGGCTACTCCTGTATGCCAAACATCAAATCTATCATCAACTCACACAACAAAAATATTTTATATGGTGATGTAAAATTATCAGAAAAAGCCTGCAATTGCATTAAAAAATCTCTTTGTCCACTGAACAACAATTGCTTGTCTAACAACATTGTTTACCAAGCCACTGTAAGCTCAAATAAACCTCAATACAATGATAAAGTATACATTGGGATAAGCGAAACCTCATTTAAGCTACGTTATGCGAACCATCAAAAATCTTTTAACTTAAAAAAATACAAAAACGACACTGAGTTGTCTAAGGAAGTATGGGAATTAAAAGAAAACAATTTCACAACTTCAATCAAATGAAATATTATTAAACGCTGTAAATCATACAGTCCTGCATCAAAAATTTGTAAGCTTTGTTTAAATGAGAAATTCAAAATATTATCTTACAAAGGAAACAATCTACTAAACAAAAGAGGTGAATTAGTCTCTAAATGCAGACACAAAAATAAATTTCTCCTTTCATTATTTGATAGCGGAGATTAGTTTTCCATTGCGTCTTCTTGTACTATAACATCAGAACTCATTCTAACGTAGTTTGTAATTTTTAAACGGTTTTTTATATTTTTGATTTTATACTTCATGGTTGATGATTGCTGATAGGCATGAAACTTTAAGTTCCATTAAAAGTTGTTTTTTCTAAAAATTAAGTATATGTATGTATGTATGTATGTATGTAATGTATGTATGTGTATGGACCTTTTCATCCTGCATATATTGTAAAAACCTGCATATATAGGCCTTTTCAAAAAAAATTTGAATAGGCTTTTTAGAGCCACCATGCTTCTGATCAAAAGTGACCACATCAGAAATTATTTCAATAATAGATGCAGTTAATATGTAAATTAATTGCACTATGGACTATGAAAATTTCAAAGAAACACTGTGTGAATCTTTGCATTGATGCAGACCGGGAGAAAGAACCTATATATGCATTTGCAACAATACTAGATCCCAGATTTAAAAAAAGATTTTTAGGTGCAGGATAAGGGCTGAGCAAGCTATTATTTTAATATTAGGTGAGTTAAAATTTTGGCCATTGACGAGGATTTTAAAATTACAATTGCTAAAAATCAAAAATGCAATGCACCTGCTCCAGATGCTGTCTGGTCATTTTATAACTAACTGATCAACACAAATTCTGTAGTAAGTATTGTAAGGACTTCTGTTTTTTTATTGTACCTTAAATATTGTAGGCCTATGAACTAAACGTCTTTTATTGTTCTAGACATGTCCACTCCTCATGGCACAATGATAGCTGAAGTAGCAGAATACTTGAAAGAACCTCTACTTGCAAGTCACAAAGACTTTTTTCCACCATTAGTTTAAATATCTCTAAAAATGTTTCTAAAAATGAGTAATAATCTAAACATAAAAATAAAAAATAGTTTCAAATTTTTTTAAAACTCTCTAAAACTTTAAAACATGAAACTTGACAAAAAATGCTACTGAGAAATAAATTAAACAGGGTACTTCTAGTGGCACGATGGTTGTAAACTCTGTATTTCTGTTTTTATGAGTGCATGCAACTATTTTCTTTGAAAATCACTTAAGAAGTTGTTCATAAACTTTATTAAATTTTATTAACAAAACTTATTTTCTAAGCAAACACTCAAAACACAAAAATATTTGCAGCACAATTATTGTTGATATTTTTTGTCAAGCTTGTTTTGCTGACTGTATATAATCAAACTATTATATAATGTTTAAATATATTATATAGAAATATAAAAATAATAAATTAAAATGATATTTTTAAGTGTGCTTTTAAGAAAATAAAATATATTAAATAATAAAATATGTAATCTTTAAATATATGTTTGAGAGACTATTGTGCAATTTATGTATATATACAGTTATGACCAAAAAGATCTGACCACCCAATATTTAGAACAAAAAACAGTTTTTGTACTGTTTAATGTACACATTTATTACTAAAAATGTTTAATTTAAAAAACAATTTACATGAACATAAAAGAGTATCTTTTTGTTTTGATGGCAAATTGCATCATGGTGCATAAAATATCAAGATTTGTTATTTGAAAACAATTAAATGCACCATTTTATGTCACCTTATTGTAAAGGATGTAAACCACAACGATTGACATAAGCACAGCCATTGAAAGTGATTGCACCCCAAATCAAAGTTACTGGACAGAAGGTGCAACATGATTGAAGTTTGAGTTTCGTGGCTGACAAACATTGTGTTGTGCTGCAAACTGTTTAACTTGTACTTCATCTGAGAACTTGCACTTCATCTGAGAATTTGCACTTCATCTGAGAACTTGACACATCAACAGATTTTCGCAGTCCAATTTTTAAGCTTTTTGAAAATTTTTAGTCTCAAATATTTTTTTTAAAAAAAAGCTTTGTGATAAAATTTGAAATCTGTATGTTCTTTACAGTCAAATAGCATATTGTGTTGTTGGTTTTTGAAATTATTCTGGTCTTCCACAGGATTTTCCCGGATAGATTATGTTAACATATGTTAACATATGTTAACTTGGTGCACTGAATATCATCATGAACAGGTATGTTAGACATCTTCAAACGTGAACCAATTATTCATTCAGACTTGTCATATTCCAATAAAAGTTTTACTCGTTTCCATTTAGCAAGTGATGCTGTAACCATAGTAACCATACTCAAAGATAATAATGATTGAATTAGACACAATTTTAAATGTCTATAAAGCATGTAAAATGTTTTCCTATTGGTTGATAACTATGCAATTACATATGTATGCAATCACACATTTTAGATTTTAATGTAGTTATCTATATTAATTATGAGTCATCGGATCTTTTTGGCCATAACTATGTATATATAAACTAGTTATGCATTAAACAATGATGCATAGCTTAAGTGATTTAAAGGATAAGTAAATTTTAAAAAAGTAAATAAAAAAAGATGGACACTTCACCAAAAAAAAGATCTAAAATATTAACTTCACTTTAGTATTCTGATAAATCTCAAACATAGCCACATTATGTTCAGTAAACCAATCTACAGTTAGCCATATCAAGGAGCATTACTTTGCAACACCTTATTACCATTAAGACATGGAAAATGTGATCAAAAACAAGAGACAAGTTACAAACTAATGAATGATTTAGCTACACATAACATCCATGAGTACTATGCAGAGCAGGTTTATAGCTGTTAAAGAGTTTGCCAAAAAACTTTCTAAACAACCATTACTTACAGATGCCATGAAAAGGAGGCGTTTCTTGTGGGCAAAGGAATACAAAAAGTGGACTAAAGAACAATGGAGAAGAATGTAGTTGTTTAATTTACAGCTATTTTATTTATTGTATTTATATCATACTATTTTTTAAAACTGAAGATATTAAATTGGATAGGTTTGATAATTGTTTATTTAATAACATGCCTAATAATTGTTAACTTGTTTATTTATTGATTGCAGGTTTTATTTTTGGATGAACCACATTTTGAAGTGCAAGGCCAGTGATCAAAGCTTGTTCGTTGCTCTGGTGAATCTATAAGACCCAGTTATATTGAACAATATGCCAAGTACCAAGAAAAGAAGATGTTTTTGGGTTGTTGAACCAGGAGCACTCTACCCAGTTACTGGCATGATGAACTCTGACACTTACATTGAGGTTCTGTAACACATTTAATTCCAAAGATATAAAAAGTGTTTCCAAATGGAAATGGAATATTTAAGCAGGATTTTAGTCACATGTCATACATCCAAAAAAGTCAATAAGTTAATGGTAGAAAATATACTTGAATGGCCTGGCAACTTTTCAGATCTCAATCCAATTGAGAATCAATTGGCAATTGTAAAAAAAGACTTCCAAAATATGTCTGCTTAACTAAAACTAAGCTTACCACTACTATCCTTCAGATTTGATTTGAAGAGCCAGAAATCCAGGTTCTATGCCAAATTATGTACAGAAAGTCATAACAGCACTAGGAGGACCCACAAAATATCAGTGTATAAGTTTTTATTATATTGGAGAAAAACTCCAGGATTTTTATTTTTTATTTTGATGCAATTAATTTGCACAATCCTGTGTATATATATATATATATATATATATATATATATATATATATATATATATATATATATATATATATATATATATATATATATATATATATCTGTGTGTGCGTGTGTGTATAAAATAGAAGTCCAATTTTTTCAGAAGTCTTATAGTTTGTTTTTCTTTTTCTCTTGTGCTCACTATTTTAATTTTATATATAAAAATTAAATCAACTGTTTTTAATGTTAGGTTTATCGACTTGTGGAGTTAGTTAGTGAAGAACGTCAGGCAACACGAGAAAATGTCGAGCGTAAACAAGCTCGAACATCTGATGAGCTTGATGAAGAAGAAGAGGATCATACAAATGCTGAAGAATCCGGTGATGAGGAAGAGCAGGTGTTATATAATCCAAAGAATCTACCTTTAGGTAGTTTTTTTTTTTGTTTTTTTTTTAATATAAAATATGCAGATTTAATGCTGTTCGATAAAACTTCAGATAAATAATACATTTTTTGTTAAGTAGTATTTTTATTAAAGAAAAAACTTAAAAAAAATAATGAAATTTTGTGTTTTGATTTTCATTATTGAGTGTTATTTTTTATTTGTCATTTTTTATGTAAATATAGTTTTTTTAATTTTTTTATCAGGTTGGGATGGAAAACCCATTCCCTACTGGCTTTATAAATTGCATGGACTTAATTTATATTATAAATGTGAAATATGTGGCAATCAACAATATCGTGGCCCTAAAGCTTTCCAACGTCATTTTTCCGAATGGCGCCATGCGCATGGAATGCGAGTTCTAAATATTCCAAACACGGCACACTTTGCTAACGTTACTAAAATTGAAGATGCGCTTTCACTCTGGGATAAACTAAAAGAAGTTAAAGCTAAAGAAAGATTTCAAGCTGACGTTGAAGAAGAATTCGAAGATTCAGTAGGAAATGTTGTAAATAAAAAAACATATGAGGATTTGTCGAGACAGGGACTTCTTTAGATCTTATTATTGTCTATTACTGAAACGATAAATGACGCTGAAAAATGTAACTATATTTGATTTGGCAAACAAAGCTTTATAACGATCTAATAATTTTAATATAAAAAGTTATTTTGAAGCTTTGTTGAAAAATTATGATTTTTCATTAGACGTAAATTTTGTTGTAATTACATTGCATCGCTGCTTTTACCGTTTCATTTTACAAGACGAATATAGAAAGTAGGATTTAACTGAAGTATAGATATATATTAGATATATTTTCTAATCAAGTATTTTATAAAAATAACGATAGTAATCTCATTAAAGCGTGTTTGTTAAAGTGGAAACCCCCTAAGGATTTTTTTAATAATTTTTTAAAAGTAATTACAAATTTAATATCGTTTACATAAAATATAATAACAAATTAACTGAAAAAATAACATTAAGTTTTTTTTGTTTTTTTTTTGCGTAAAATAACACCGGTAACTGGTTTCAAAACCACAAAAATATTGAAAGTCCCGGTCAAATGTATCTAGCAGCCAAGCAGATTTTTCATTTAACTTTTAAATACAGTGGACCGAAATCGAGTACATGGACTGGATTTAATTTTTTTTTTTTTTTCTTTTAAAAAAAAAAAAATCTGTCATGCTTAAATTGCTTAAGTTAATAAAACGCATTCATCCTGAAAAATTCATCGATTAAACGACTTTAAGTTTTTTAGATATGTTGGCCGGGGTCAAAAAAATCCTTCCTCTGAGAAAAAGCCTTTTAAAATCTCTAATTAAAAATCTTAAAATAATTGAAATTATTACGTAAATCTTGATAAAGTTTAAGTTTAATACACCAGTTTGAAATTCTTTTTTTTTTTCCTGGGATTTTTCTAATTAACTTTTTTTTTTTTTTTACCACAAATGCCTTATTCTATATCTACTTAAATACTTGGCTAAATGGATTAATTTGTCTGATTCCTTCTAATAAATGCTTTCAGATTCTCAAGTTCATTTTTATAAAAATAAAAGTTTTAAACACTTGCTAATCAAATAGTTTTTAAAATAAGTTACTTCAAGAGTCAACTCTACTGTGCGAGTAACGACAATAAAAGACTTTCATGTATTAAATTATTAATTTTAAAGTTGTATATAGATACAAAAAAGTTTTTAAAACTGCATATCTATATGTGTATGCAGTGGCGTAGGTAAGTCAATGTTTTTTTTTAGGGAGGGGGGTTGAAACGGAAATTAAGGGGGCCAACTAAGGTAGCAAGAAATTGAATGGAAAAAACTAAAATCAACCCAAATGTCGGGGGCTATCGCCCCCTCCCCTGTACCTATTTCGATCCGTGTGTGTATATATTTTTGTAAGTGATTGTATGTGGGTGCGTATGTGTATTTCTGTATGTATGTATACATTTGTGTGTACGTATATAAGCAAAGCCGTACCATGGGCGGGGCCGGCCGGGCCGCGGCCTGAGGCACCATAATTGAAAGGGCGCAAATTTTAATAAATTAAAAAAACAATAATCAGTTTACGAAACAAGTTTTCACGGCGTCGCTGCTGTTGATAAGAAAATTATTTAAAATTCCGCCTCTTGACTCAAACTCCTAAATATTAAAGCTCATTTACTGAACAAAAGAACGCCCTTTAACACTAACATACCTTTGATAACTTTTGAACATTATGATTCTATTTTGAATTAAACCAAAAAATTATCTGGTGCTGAATTAAAGAAGAAAAGAAAACAGTGCCAAGAAAGTGACGAGAAATTACAAAACTGTTTCAAAAAGTGGTTAGTAACAAACTCAGTGGAAAAAAATATTATTTCAGAGGATATTTGTATTGAAGTTAATGACAATTCAACAGATCCTATAATTGACTTAAGTTCAGATCATCATATGGATTTAACTGAAGAGAAGATCATCAGCCAAAGTCAAGAAGAATTTTGCACAACTGATTCAGAACCAACAAGGGAAGATGAAAATGCCCAGCTTTCAGGCCCAGCTGAAATGGACGAGGATGAACTTCATTCAGAAATCTCAGAAATTCCAGTAGCCTCGGAATAAAATTTTCAACACAAGGATCCAGCAACATAGCCTATAATAACGGACAAAAGATGCTTTTTGATTGAGCATGGGCCAGAGCAAGACAGAAGATAATTTTTCCTAAACACGCTGTGTGATTTTGACAGCAGAATGCGACACTTCAGCTCAAAATAGTACGAAAAAATTCATCCCAACGGTGAAAAATTTGTTCGCACTTGGCTGCAGTACAGCAATAAAAAAGATTCCTTATTTTGTTTTTGGTGTTTGTTATTTTCAACAACAAAACCAATGATTTCTCAGAAATTTCTAAAGGGTTTTGTGACTGGAAAAAACTAAAACCCAAGAATTCCTGAGCATGAAAACAGCAATGAACACCAAAGATGCTATTCTGATTGGAAAACTCTTGAAAAAAACCTCAAGGAAGGAAAAACCCTGGATTCTGATCTGCAGAGAGTTATCAGTGGAGAGATGAAAAAGTGGAGAGACATCATGAAAGTGATTGTTGATGCAATTTTGTTCTGTGCCAAGAACAATCTTGCCCTTCGGGGAACAACATAAGACATCGGTCAATAAAGGATGACCATCTTAATGAGATGGTCAACTTATTTGACCAGAAGGTCAAATAAGTTGACCATCTCATTAAAGGGAAACAGTGACACAAGATCGTCTGCCAAAAAAGAAGCAATCACACCATTGCACAGACAAATCAAAAATGTTCTTCAAGTTTTGAAATCCATAATCCACAATCCCATGACAAATGCTGTCACAGTTAGCAGTGCAAAATAACTTCTCATTCAAATTGATTTCAGTTTTTTGTGTTTGTTGGATTTCTGGTGTCAAATTCTTTCTCTAATTGACCGGGAAAACAAACTGCTTCAGTCAAAAATCATTTCAATTGACATTGCCGCAAAAAAAATGAAATGATGGAAGGCTTCCATTCAGAATTTTCGAGATGTTGGGGTGGACAACATTATCAATGCCACAGAAAAAGCTAACCAGAGCGGAATTGATGGTGGCTTTCCAATCAAAAGGAAGCGCAAAGTGAAGCGGATGGCCTTTATGAAGCTGAAGATGACTCTCACTTTTTCACATCAGAAACAGAACTCGGATCTCAGTGCAACCTTGTGTTTGACAGCATTATTACACAAATTGAGTGGCGGTTTTAAGCTGTATCCTCTGATTTTGACTTCCCCATTATGCATTCACTCTCTCTAAAAGTTCAGTGGATGAACTCAAGAAAAAAGCTGCAAATTTATCTCAAATTTACAAGGCAGAGATTCTTCCGATTTCCAGTCAGAAATGGCAAGCTTTAAAAATCAAGCTGCCGCAATGATAGACAACTTTAAAAAATCTAGCCCGATCGACATTTTGCAGCTCATTTATAAATATTCTTTGACCGATGCTTATCCCAACACAACAATTGCTATTCGCATCTTCCTCACCATACCAGTCACAGTTGCTACGTGTGAGAGAAGTTTCAGTAAACTTAAGCTCATAAAACACTATATGAGGTCAACAATGGGCCAAGAACGTTTGTCTAGTTTGGTTATAATTTCAATTGAAAATGAAGTGGCAAACAACATTGATTTTGATGATGTCATTAGTGAATTTGCCTCAAGAAAAGCCAGAAAAGTGACATTGAATTAAAGTTTGTGCAACCTTAATGACAAATTTTACTTATAACTTGATGTGATAAATTTTGTGATCAATAAATCATTTTTTTCGTTTAACTGTCTTCTTTTTTTTATGGGGGGGCCCGAGGCGCAAAATTGGCTCGGCATGGCCCCGTATATAAGTGTATACTATACTATATACGTGTATAAGCTCGTTTATGTATGGATGTAACAATATTAAGTTTTCTATTTTTTTAAAGTTTTTTTTTTCCTTAATCTTAATTTATTTTTAATAAGTATTTTTTAAGTTTTGATATTTTTTCTTATTATTATTTTTTTTTTTGTTATTGTTATTTCTATTAAAATTGCTATTTTAATAGAAATAATAAATTGAATAAATTATCAATAAAAAAAACAATAAATTGAATCGTTATCATTGGCATTATTATTTTTGATTTTATTAATATTTTTCCTATTGTCTTATTAACTTTATCATTATTATTTTTATCATTATTTATCTATTATTTTTACTATTATTATTACTATTGTTAGCATTATTAATATTGGTGATGTTTATTGTTTTTATATTGTGATGTCTTATGTTTATTAATATAAGTATTATTTTTATTATTATTACCATTATTATTTTATTCATTTTCGTTAGGTGTTTACTTAACGCATTAAATATTAAAGAATACAATGTTCTTTGATGCAAAAACCTTTTCGGATACATAAGCGTAGCGAAAATTTTTTTTTGCCTTTCCCCTTAAAAAAATCTAATGCATGTTCTTAAACCACCTTTTTCAGTCCTGTTATAAATCTTAAAACATTTTTGTTAAATGTTGATGAATAAAAATATTTTGTATAACCTCACAGACGGAAAGAAAGCGAATAAACATTCTGGACCTCCTAAATGTAGAAAACTACAGAGTTAAGTATTTCTAAATCAGTTAAATGATGTTATGCAATTAAGCTAGTAGATAATATTGGTATTAATAGAATATATTTGCTTTTTTTTTTTGCCGAACAACTATTTTTGTTAAACAATTAAGTCAAAATCAGCAGCTCTACTATTTACATTTAAATTCAATTTACACTACGGTAGTTGTAGCAACATTTATGTTCAAATATACAGCATTTGATTTGATATTATTATTGTTCGTAATTATTTCTATATGCATATAATCATTATACACACTAATTAAGTCTTACACAATAACCTGCAAACAACTAATTTGCATGAACGAGAACTTTTATCATAATTGTAAAACAAGAGTACATTACAAGTTATTTAAACAAGAGTATACACATTATAAGTTATTAAAAGCGTTGAGAGTACAACTTCCATTTGAACTTTTGGTCTGGAATTTCATGTTACAACATCCAACAATCAGCCATCGTACATTTTCAACATAAATCGCGTAAAAATAGATGAATAAATAAGATGTATAAATATAAATAAACTTACTTTTAAACTAGTTTGTAAAATTTATTAAAATTTTCACGATTTATTCTTTGCAAAGTTTATGTTCTGATAAAAAAAAAATTTCCGTTTTTACTAAAACATTTATTTTACTTCTTTTTGGATAAAATTTTTCCCCAATTATTTTTATTACCCAAAATATTTTTATTACCCAAATTATTTTTATTACCCGAATTATTTTTATTACCCAAATTATTTTTATTACCCAAATTATTTTTATAACCCAAATTATTTTTATTACCCAAATTATTTTTATTACCCAAATTATTTTTATAACCCAAATTATTTTTATTACCCAAATTATTTTTATTACCCAAATTATTTTTATTACCTAAATTATTTTTATTACCCAAATTATTTTTATTACCCAAATTATTTTATTACCCAAATTACTTTTATTAACCAAATTGATTTTATTACCCAAATTATTTTTATTACCCAAATAATTTTTATTATCCAAATTATTTTTATTATCCAAATTACTTTTATTACCCAAATTATTTTTATTACCCAAATTAATTTTATTAACCAAATTGATTTTATTACCAAATTATTGTCATTACCCAAACTATTTTTATTACCCAAATTATCTTTATTACCCAAATTACTTTTTTTAACCCAAATTATTTTTTATTAACCAAATTATTTTTATTAACCAAATTATTTTTATTACCCAAATTATTTTTATTACCCAAATTATTTTTATTACCCAATTTATTTTTATTACCCAAATTATTTTTATTACCCAAATTATTTTTATTACCCAAATTATTTTATTACCCAAATTACTTTTATTAACCAAATTGATTTTATTACCCAAATTATTTTTATTACCCAAATAATTTTTATTATCCAAATTACTTTTTTTAACCAAATTTTTTTTATTACCCAAATTACTTTTATTAACCAAATTATTTTTATTACTCAAATTATTTTTATTATCCAAATTACTTTTATTACCCAAATTAATTTTATTAACCAAATTGATTTTATTACCCAAATTATTTTTATTACCCAAATTATTTTTATTACCCAAATTATCTTTATTACCCAAATTACTTTTTTTAACCCAAATTATTTTTTATTAACCAAATTATTTTTTATTAACCAAATTATTTTTATTAACCAAATTATTTTTATTACCCAAGTCTTACTTTTGATTTATTAACTATTTTTTTATTTCAGAACACCATTATTTTTATTTCTTTTTTTTTATTTCAGAACAAATTTAAACTATTATTTTCGTTTAATTATATCTATATTTATTTGTTATTTATACTTTTTAAATTTTTACACAATAATAATAATTAATGCGTAAATAAATTGACTGGTATGGCCCTAATCGCAGTGTTGTTATCGACTGACTTAAATAGGTATGGAGAAAGTGGAATGTACATATATTCTTTTTTTTTCATGATATGATATATATCATAGACTACTAAAGCCGTAGACGTATACATTTAAATAGATATTGGGCATTAGTTTGAAACAATAGTTTCAAACTAATGCCCAATCTCCTTTAAATATTGGTAAAACTTTAGCAAATTTTAATTTTTCAGGAAATATTTCCTGTTTTATTTATTAATGTAAAACTTCAAATAAAATTTTTTAATAATTTTGTAAGAGTCAATAAAATTTTATGATTTATTACAATTATCTATGAACCTTAAATTTTTTAAATTGATCATGTTGATTGTTGAAATAAATTTTCAAAAAATTAAAGTCATTTAAATTTGCAACTGTCATTCTCTCCCGCCTCTTATTACCATGATTGCTTAAAACTAAAAAATTTTCCTCACATCGATGTGATGTTGACTTGATTACTTTTAATGTTCTAACTTTCATACCTTTTCTGATATGAATCCAATCGTAACGTAGCTATTAAATTCTTCAGCAATCAATTAGGATCATTAACGTGGATTTTTTGTTTCATATTATACTTTTTTTTGTTTGTTGTTAGAAATAAATTAAACAGGAGAGCTATATTGGCAGAAAGGTTTTGGGTATGGAACTTCCAGGTAAGAGGAGGAGAGGTAAACCTAAGAGGAGGTTTATAGATGCTGTGGTGGAGGATATGAGAGTGGCGAGTGTGTCAGTGGAGGACACGTCTTTATATACATATTATATAAATATATATATATATATATATATATATATATATATATATATATATATATATATATATATATATATATATATATATATATATATAAAATACAGAATCTAATAAGATTTAAATAATATAAAAGTCTTTAAGAATGTCTCTTTCAATTTATTCATTAAAACGACCATAAAATTAGCTTACCTCAATTCGTAACCTCACTAATCAAAATTTCAATGCATCTTCTGCAATGTTAAAGTAATAATTATAGCAACTCATGGCATCCATAGCCATTTCACACGCTTGAAAAGTTAGGTTAGATTAAAATTTATTAGAGCAGTCAATCATGTTCTAAAGGACACGCAGGTCCATAAAATATGAAGGACTCTGACAACATGCCCTACAATCACATAATGCATATGCTAGATAATTTACAATATATATATATATATATATATATATATATATATATATATATATATATATATATATATATATATATATATATATATATATATTATACATAAGACCACAGTTATAAAACAAAAACTAGTTAGCCAATACTACATTCATATGTTTGCGAAATTGTATATATGTTTCTTTGCTGACAGTACTTGTTGCAACTTGTATAGTTGCGTTGTCAGACGCTCGCCTGGAGCGAGGAGTGCTGTTTGCGCATCACTTCTTGTACACGCAGAAACCCTGAAGTAGTCACATGTTCGTACTGTCCCGAATAAAATAGGTGGTGTCCGCCACCCTACCAATATTTTAGAATGTGCTCGAGAGTACAAAAATGTTGGGAACCCCTGATATAGGCAAACTAAATTGTTCAGAACTTTGTTACATGTAATCATGTCTTGCTTAAGGTGACGAATTTCAAGCAGTTCCGAACCGAGAATTTTAAGTCTATTAAAACATGAAAAGTAGTTTAGGTTACCTATTCTGCTAGTAAAACGTCTTTGCACTCTTTCCACTTTTTTGTTTATTTCACTGCGGTTTGGCGACCAAACCGGAGAGCAATATTCTAAAATCAGTCTTATTTAGGTAGTGTAGGCTTTTACGATAACATGTGGATCACGACTTTAAAAACACTTTTTTTTTTTTCTTTTTTTCTTTTTTTGAACATTATATTTTGCCGTTGAAGAAATTTTACAATCTGTATAAATTTACAAATAAAATTAATGTCCGGTGCAAGAAGAAGACATTATTTTTGTCTCATCGCCGAGCACCGTGTTGCAATATGGGTGGAACGGCGGAAAATGAAAAAGTAGACAAATTTTATTCTATTTTTCGTCAACTTTTAGCAAATGAACATTGATGTAGACACATGAAAGTTTATTTAAAATATATCTTAAGAACTAAAATTAATTTATTTTAGTCATTTTTATCCTTCTTAAAGTTACGGTTTTTCTCATTGTCGAATGATAAAAAAGTATCATTGTAAAATGTTGATAAAAAAATGATAAAATGAATGATAAAATCATTGTAAAATATTTTAGCCATGAATTTATTTGCATAATCCGAATTAATTTAGCGTGAAAATGAAGCTAACGTGTTCAAACTGTTGTTGGTCAGGTTTTATACTTTTGAAAATATATATATTTCAAGCAGGGTCGGTGCCAAAGTATTTGGCACCCTAGGCGAATCTGACACGCTGCGCTCCTACCCCCTACCCAATTTACTTTCGCAAAGGAATGCTTAAGTTATGTTATTACATTTTGTATATACATTCGGAAGAATACATACATCCATATTCATTAAAAAGCGTATATTCATGTAACTTTATAATATATTAATAAATAACTTCAAAACTTCACTTTTCGCGCCTTTGTTTTTGCAATTGTAGAAACGAGTTCCGTCAGATTAATGATTCTAGTAGTATTATGTTCACTTGACAGAGTAATAAGTAGCTAATCCAGCAAGTCTTTCTTGCTGCATAGACGTTCTCAAAAATGTTTTTATCAGCTTGAGTTTTGAGAAGCTTCGCTCACCGCTAGCCACGGAAACTGGAAGTATCAAGATGATTTTTAAACCTATAACAGTGTTGGGGACACGATCTGTTAGATTATTTTTTTAAATAAAACTTAGTAAATCTAGTGGCAATGTACACCTTGCAACTCGTCTTGAAATTGATTTCAGTTCACTACATAGATCAACTGCATCGATATCTTTGGAGTCTCCATGTTGCAAAGCTTTCTCAAGATTCAAGCAATGTTCCATAACTTCTTTGCTAGTTACACTCTGTAAACTGTGAATATCATAGAGAAAACCAAACAACGAACTTATTGTTTGTGTAAGAGAAAATCTTTCTTCAACCGATTGTATTGCTGTGTCAAGAATAGAAAAGTAAAAGTTTATTTTGAATTTTTCTTTTGGATCTTGAATATGTCTGTCATCTCCTTCATACGTAAATTGTTTATTCTTTCTTCTGATACGGGTTGATTCGGGTTCAAAAAGTGCAGGTATCTCTAAACTGACTGCAATTTCAACTACATCTACTAGTATTTTCTTAAACTCCATTTCATTTCTGCGATTTACAAGAAACTTCTTTTTTTTTAAATAGTTTATGGCGCCATGCATATCTAATTTCTTTTGCCTGAAGTTGCTTACTAGTCATATTGATCTCAAACAACACGTCGCACAGTGGAGTATTTCAAAGTAATAGTCGATCAAAAGTCGATTACAAAAATTTTGTAAAAGTATACTATTAACTATATATTATGAAATATTTATAAAGGCTACATCACTAAACAACATTTTTAGTGTTGCCCACTCCCCCTTCCAGGTATAAAAAAAGTTTAAACTCGGACTTCGTGTGAGCTCATTGTATTTGTTTTTTACGCTTCCCGTCAAACACAACTTTTAAAAGTATTATTTAAGCTTGTATGCTGTAAAACCTTTAATAAATCACGATGAACGTTGAAGAAGAAGGTATGTACATACAAAATAAATGTATAGTTTCTTTTTACTTAACAAAGTGAGATTTTTTTAAACATATATTCGAGACTAAAACTATTAGATTTTTATTTGTAAATCTATATTCAAAATTGTTTTCGTATATGAATTAAGCCGAATTTAGCAAAGATTTTTTATGTAACTTAAACATTAGTAATTCTAGTTAGCATTTTTGAAATAAAATGTTCCACATAAATCTTCCATTTTTTAAAATTTTTTTTTTTTTTTTTTTTTTCTTCGCTGTTTATATAAAAATAAAATAATAAAATTACAATGAAACTTTTACGTTACACAAAGAATAAATATAAAACAGACAGGGGCTAAAAGAAGATACGGATGATTGGTGTCACCACAATCTTTTCATAGAGCCCCTTTACAATAACATTTAAAGCCCACATGGCTTTAGTAAATTTACAATAAAACATTTTTTCTGAAAAATACTACGTGAAGAATAAAACTCAATAACATAATTTACAATAACATTTAATAACATTTAAAGCCCATGACTTTAGTAAATTTACAATAAAATATTTTTTCTGAAAAATACAAGGTGTAGAATAAAAACTCATATATGCATCCTCATATATGCACATACACAAACACATATACAAACATACTTACACACACATATATAAACATACTCGCATATATATCAGAAGTTAAGGAGATGCAATTTCATTTGTCGTTTAAAAGAGGAAGTGCTTTTCAAATCTTTTATATTGTTATTTTTTAATTGATTCCATAATGACGGACCTTGGTTAATAGTTGAGAATTTTGACACTTGCGATTTTTCTCTGCTCAATTGATAGTTATGGTTGCTATTTGATCGAAGATTGTATTTTTGTGAAAACGCCAATGTAAAAATATCAGAAAATACTTTTGGCAGCAATTTATTCTTATATTTATACATAAATATTAATATTTGTAGCGAATTAAGTTTTGATATATTTAACACATTCATGTATTTCATTACAGGGGAAGGGTTTTCTAATCTTTTTAAGTAGTTAACCGCTTTACATGCGTGGTTTTGTAGCCTCTGTAATCTTATTAATTTAGTTTTGTGTGTGTTAGCCCAAACAATATTAGCGTAAGAGAGATGACAATGAACAAGACTGAAGTAAAGCATTTTGCGTGATTTATAATCAAGAAAGGCCCTAGATTTATATAATACACTTATAGCAGAAGATATTTTTGCTTCAATAAGACTAATATGTTTTTTCCATGATAGGTTCTCATCAAATATTACTCCCATTTAATTTTGATTAAATAATACGACAAAAACGTTGTCTTTTGAATAAAAACTTATTTCATTTTTTTTTCAGAATCCCAACCAATGGTGAAAGAGATGACTAGAAAAGAACTCTACGATGTTATGAAACAATGCCCAAAGAAAAAAATTGATGACAAATTTGTGTTTTTAGAAGATCATCTCAAAATTATTACAAAATGTTCTAAAAATGAACAAAGTTCACTAAAAAACGCCTTAAATACTTTCAAGTTTCATTTTAAACAAAAATGGATAGCTGCTAACTACATAGAAGAACGTTTTTTGAAGCACAATGAAATATGGCTCAATGCTATCATAAGTTTACCCACCTGTATAATAAAAAGGCCTGGTCGACCATCAAAAGATTTCGAGTTGTTGAGTTCGCCAAGCAAGAGACGTTGAACAAAAGCTTTGAGAGACCAAATATCTTATGCACAACTAACCTATGCTGCCCAAATGAGTCAGCGTGATGCAGGACATTGTGATGCGTCTAGAATAATGAAGATATTAGCTGCTCACCGGAAAAGGCAAACAAATATAGAGAAAACTTCAATTCCATTCAGACGAATGTTATCAAAAAAACACACACCATTTAGATGAAGTTTTGGAAACCTTAAACGAAGAAGAAAGAAGCAATTTAGAAATGTTATCAAAATGGGGTTGTGATGGCTCACAGCAGCAAACATTTAAACAAAAATTCCAAAATAGTACAGATAGTGACTCTAACATTTTTCAAAGTTCATTTGTGCCCCTACGGCTTATTTGTCATATTGGTAGCCAGAAGATTATTTGGCAAAACTCTGTGCCCTCTTCTACAAGATATTGTTGCCCAATTCGAATTCGTTTTATCCATGAAACTAAAGACATAACAAATGAAGAAATCTGCTATGTAGAAGATCAAATAAAAAACTTAAAAAAAACAGAAATATCGAAGTTTTTAGGTGGTTTTATACATATAAAGCATACCTTGGCATTTACAATGGTTGATGCAAAAGTATGCAATGCTGCAACCAACACGACATCTACTATGAGGTGCTATATATGTGAACTAACATCAAAAGACTTTAATAATTTAACCATAAAAAAAATAGATAACCCAGATGCCCTTAAATTTGGTTTATCGATATTGCATACAAGGATTAGGTATTTAGAATCTTTACTACATTTATCATACCACATTCCCATAAAAAAATGGCAAGCGAGAACACAAGATGATAAAATAACTGTAGCTGAAACAAAAAAAAATATTCAAAACAAATTCAAAGAGAAAATGGGGCTGCTGGTGGATATTCCAACTGCAGGTTTTGGGAATACTAATGATGGCAATACATCAAGAAGATTTTTCTCAGATCATCAAACCTCATCCTGCATTACAGGAGTTAACATTGGACTTACTAAAAATTGTAGTATCATTTTGGAAACCTTATCAAGTGGATATAAAATAAATATCAAAAAATTTGAAAAGTTTGCAGAACTGACAGCAGAACTTTATTGAAAATTATGGATGGTATCCAAAGACTCCTTCAATGCACAAGATATTGAGACATGGTGCCACAATAATTGATCAATCTATATTGCCTATTGGTCAATTATCGGAAGAGACGGCTGAGGCTCGAAACAAGCACTTCCGTGATTATAGACAGAATTTCTCGAGGAAATTTTCAAGAGAAATTTGTAATAGGGATATCATAAACAGACTTCTGTTAAGTTCCGATCCTTTGTTGAGTAGTGTCCGAAAGAGGCTCAAGAATAAAAGAAATGCTATTTCCGGTGAGGCATTAGAGTTCTTGCAACCAGAAAAATTGAACGAACTACAACAATATGAAGAGGAGGCATCTAGCAAAAGTGAATCAGACTAATGTTTATTTTTTATCGTTTTTTAAGTATATTTTTTTATTTTATGTTGTTTTTACCTTTATAGTAGAGTTTGTTTCACCTTTATAGTATGTGTATTTGTATATTTCCTTTTGTTTAAATTATTTGTATTTGCATCACTTTTTTTAAACATTTTTACTCTTAAGGCATTTAATGTTTTAAATGAAGTTTAACAGTTTATATTGTTGTTTAGTTTTTTTTTTAAGTTTTTTTTAAACTTTTTTTTGTATGGTTTATATGCAAAAGTGTGTTTTGAGCAATCACTGCCAGAGCATCGTAGATATCACCAAGTTGATAACAGAGAGGTTTTAAAGCATCAATTCGGCTTTCCCACCTTGTTTCATTCAGTGGTTTAACAGTGAGATCAGAAACATGTTGTGTTAAAACTTCCCAGCGACGATTTGATGCAGAAAAGAATACATATACACGTTGCACCAGATCAAAGAAGGCTGTTGCTTCTAAGCAACATTTAACAGCATCATTTAACAGCATCATTAACAGCCAAAGTCAATGTATGTGCACAGCAAGGAATAAACAATGCTCGGGGATTGACATCTAAAATTCTTTGTTGGACACTCTTATTTTCCCCCCTCATATTTCTGCCATTATCATATCCTTGACCGCGTAAGTTTTCAATAGATAAAGACATCTTGCCTAACTGCTTGATGATAGTTTCAGCCATAACAGCACCAGTTGTCTCCTTAAGAGGCACAAAATCCAAGAAATATTCCTTTATAGATGCTGTTGTTGCAATGCCATTTTCTGGATTTGAAATCACATCTAAAAAGCGAATGATCATAGTCATTTGTTCAACATGACCCGCATCAGGTGTGCAATCTATAATTATTGAAAAGTACTTAGCATAACAAGCAGATGTTAGAATTTTTTGTTTGATTGCATTGGATAAAAGATTTTGCATACCAAGAACTCTAACTAAAGCTATCAGCCGCTTCAAGATTTGCTGCCAATACTGTTTTTCTTTTTTATCAAGACGTAAATGTTCGGCATTAATTGCTTTATTGTTTTGCAGTTGCAGCTCAAACTCTTTCCATGACTGAAAATTCGCTAGATGTTCACTGCTTTTCTCATGCCATGACAGAATTGCGGACATATTTTTTCCAATCATGTGAACCATTGGAAGAAAGAGATGACGCAGCTATTGTGCTACTGGAAAACAGTTGGCAGCAGAAGCAATACACAAATTCATTACTTACAGAATACTGCAACCAATGTCTGCAAACTTCATCTCCATTGACAAGTCGGCCGTTGTAATGGTTTTTTGAAAATTTTCTTTGCATACTGTTCTTAGGAAAGTCAAACTGATCGACTTGTTTTGGTCCATGTTCTATTACAAGTTGTCGCATTTCATCATCAAATACGACCCAAGTTGCCAGATCGCGTTAGTTAGCATATAGATCAGAGAATTTATCAATTTTATGCACTTCAGATTCTTTGTGTGCTACGTGTATTACTTTATGTAATTCAAACTCTTCTGATACTGTCATCTCATCGGCTTCCCTGTCTGCTTCAACTTGTTTTTTTAACTCATCTGTGCCATTTTCATTTCTCTGCGGTGAACATAGATACTTTAACAAAGAACCAGCCTGTTTTGTTATAAACCCTTCATTTGCAGCCCGTCGTTTACGATATTGCGCACCAGACAATTTTTTTCTTTCTGCCATCGTGGATTGAAATAACAAAGGAAACTGCTAAAAATAATAACAATGATCACCTCGTGCATTTTTAATATCTTTAAATTAAAATATTATTTTAACTTTTTTATAAAAGTTTTAAAGATACATTTTAAAACTTTTAAAGCTCCATAAATATAAATAATAACACTCTATTAGTATAAAAACACAATATAAATCAGTTAATTTGTTGCTATACTATTTCGTAATTGCTATCATAGAATAATTAATTAAAATTAGTTTCTTACTATTTCTGAATAAACACGCCAGCAAAAACAACTTTCTCAAAAAAGTTAAACGTGCTAAAATTTTCTATAAATGAGTAATGAAAACTTTGCATTGTTTCTAGTGTGGACGCTACGTGTAATTTTTTCTTGGAAATCAAGTGGACATTACAAAAACTATTTAAATAGTTTAAGGTTGATGTCTTAATTGAGAAAAACTTTACGTGCTTTTCTGAATGTGATTAAAGGGTCAAATTTAGGCCCTTATTTGGTACTGATGACGTCACGCTTAAATATATATTTTTTATCAAAGTAAAAAATACAGATTTACGTCAAACGTTAGATATCCTCTTGAGAAAACCTTATAATAAATAACAACATTTTGAGAAAAACTTACGAACAATTCTAAAAGTGCTTACAGGGTCAAATTTGGGCCCTTATTTGATACTGGTGACGTCATGCTGATGTATATTTTTTTATCAAACTAAAAAATATATGTTTACGTCAAACGTTAGACAACTTCTTGAGAAAACCTTATAATAAATAATAACATCTTAAGAAAAACTTACGAGCAGTTCTAAAAGTGCTTTAAGGATTAAATTTGGGCCTTTATTTGGTACTGATGACGTCACGTTAATAATTTTTTCAAATATATATATATATATATATATATATATATATATATATATATATATATATATATATATGATGAGTGCTTAGAGAACAAGAATACTTTTGTATCAGCCTCTTCGTGACTTGTGTGCAGTGATGCAACAAGTCACGAAGAGTGTAACTTCCTCGCTGGAAACCTTTATGTATAATATAATTTTATAAAATACGCTACAAAAATAGAAAAAACTTATACCAAGTAAATGAATAAAACAAAGTATTAGTTTATTAGCTTAACTGACCGCCGACCTCGCATGTCAATTTATAAAATCGTGGCTGCAAGTTTACATAGAAAACATATCCGGTAAGCTGTGATGCAAATCTTTCCGTATGTGACCAATCTTTTAGTAGGAATGAAATAAGCGATACGACCATATATATATATATATATATATATATATATATATATATATATATATATATATATATATATATATATATATATATATATATATATATATATATATATATATATATATATATATATATATACATATATATATATATATATATATATATATATATATATATATATATATATATATATATATATATATATATATATATATATATATATATATATATATATATATATATTTCGATCAAATTACTCTACTCCGTAGAGTAATTTGAAAAAATGGTTTTCGAAAAAATATGGTTTTCGAAATTACTCTACTCCGTAGAGTAATTTCGAAAACCATATTGGTTACAATAAAGAAGATTGTTTTCGTCCAAAAAGGAAAATAGCCTATTATACATTATACGCTCGAAGATTTTAGAAAAAACTGGTAACACTGAAATAGGTCGATAATTTGAAACCAGACTTTCATCTCCTGTTTTAAAAATAGGTGTAATAATTGCAATTTTAAGTTTATCTGGAAAAACACCTGTATTGAGCGATTTGTCAAAAACATCTAATAAAACATCTTTAATAAATCCATAGCAATCTTTGATTATGCTTGCTGAAATAAAATCATAACCTGTTGCTTTATTAGTATTGAGTTTTTTCATCGGATCCTCAAGTTCTTTACTAGTGAGTATTTTAAATTCTAAGTTTTTATCAGACTTCGATAGATAGTTCGAGAAATGAACAGGAGTGTGTTTAATTTTACTGGCTAAGTTTGGACCTATGTTTACGAAAAACTCATTAAATTTTGTTGCTACCAATTTACCATCAGAGATCTGAGTGTCGTCAACGGTAATCACGCTTGGTAAGGCTTTATTGTGAATTTTTTGTTTACCAAAAATCTCTTTAATTGCATCCCATGTTTTTTTCCCGTTACCTTTTAGGCTCAATAGCTTGTTTTTGAAATATGTAGTTCGGGCTATTTTTTTGATTCTTTCATATAGACGTTTGTGGTTTAAGTAATTATGCTTGTCGCGATCTTTCTTTGATTTAATAAAACGTATATATATAGCGTTTGTTTTCGCTTCGAACACTTTAAAAGGTTTTTTGAGAACCAAGGGTTGAGAAGTCTTTTAGTTTTAATTCGGTTAGTTTTGCTAGAAAAATGCTTGTCGTACAAATTAAGAAATTTGTTTAGAAATAGGTTGTAGCTTTTGTTAGCGCATGTCTCGAGATATACAAAGTTCCAATTTATTGAAGACAACTCTAGTTTAAACATATTTTTTGCTTGGGTGGTAAAGATTCTTTTTTTTAAGAATGAATTTTTCTTTAGTATATTTTTTGGTTTTTTGAAAATTGCAAAGACTGGAAAATGGTCACTTATGTCACTTCGAATAATGCCTGATTTAAATGTGGAATGGAAAAGAGTGTTTGTGAAAATATTGTCGATTGCAGAATAACAGTTTTGCGTGATTCTTGTTGGTTTCTTTATTATAGGCACCATTCCAAACTCATTAAAGCGATTATAAAATTGTTGTATTTTAATATTTTCACCATATTTGAGATCCACGTTAAAGTCTCCAACAAATAAAAACGAGCTTTCTTTTTTTTGCATGCGATTTCAAAAGAGTCATTTAAGTGATTTTTAAAGTTGTTTAAACTTCCGTTTGGTGGTCGGTATGAAGTTGTTACGATAATATTTTTTGATGGTTTGTTATAAATTTCTGAAAGTGAAAGATTCGAAATCCGGCTCAGAAAACGACAGGTCATATCTAATTTTATAAGTGAATTCTTCAAGCACATAGACACATATACCTCCAACTGTTTTCAAAGATTTACGTTCAAAGCCCAATTACAAAGCAAATGGCTTTGTAATTAGGCAAAATAAAATTAGAATTTTGATAAAATGATGTATCTAAAATCCAGCTTTCCGTTAAACAAATTAAGCTAAAGTTAAAGTTTAAATTAAGTAGTAGGATTTTGAGTTCTTCAAAGTTTTTGGTAATACTACGAATATTTAGATGAAACACTGAGAATTGATTAGAAAAGCATAATTTAAATCTTTTAAGAAAAATAGTGGCTTTATCCGAGACAAAGTAAGAAGTGTTTTTGTCGAAAGGTTGATCTTGAATATGTTTAGATTTTATTTGAGTATAGTCGTTATTTATCATTTGTTTTAAAGTTATTTTTGATGAAGGTTCTAAATTAGTGGTTGCTAGTGGCTATTTGTGGAAAATTCTAGTAAAATTATCATTTCTAATACCGTAATGAAACTTTATTTTTTCTTCTTCACTTCTTGACGCGTTTTTTTCGTTTCGTTCTATCAAATTTTCTATGAGAATGAATCTTTGACTTGCTGTTAAATCACGACCTATGTACACATTTACATATTCTTCGATTTTTCTTAACTTAATTGATGCTTTAAGAACAATATTTTTGCTATTTACATCTTCAAGCTCGATAAGCAAAGGATCAATGATTCCTTTAGATTTAAGGCGGCGAATAGATCTAACTCTAGTTCCATCGGATTCAATAGCTCTAAGTAAGTTATTTACTTGTAATTTGTCATTTTTGTCAACTTGTAATCCATAGATGGTGACATTTAATTCTTTGCGTTCCTGCTTTTTATATATATATATATATATATTTTTATCAAAAATCTAATATATATTAAATATGCTGGTAAGTTTTTTCGTTAAAAATGAATATAATAGTAAAACACCTAATATTGTTTATATATTATATATATATTATATATATATATTATATATATATATATATATATATATATATATATATATATATATATATATATATATATATATATATATATATATATATATATTAAAGATTTCAGGAAAAATATTTGTTTAACAATCTATATTTATAAACAATATTCTATAATATATAATATATCTATATTTATAAACAATATTATATAAAGATATAAAAACTTTAGGTATGATGAAAGAACAATAAAAAAGCTTATAGAAATCTAAATTTAAAATAAAACAAACAGATAAGTAGACCAGGTGCACAGCAAAACTATTCGGTATGAAAACTATGAGAGGAAGAAGAATGGAAAGAAAAGAACTTTAGAACTCGTTTAAAAAGTATCAAAAAAATTGGAAAATAAGAATAATTTAGATACAAATAAAACCCTCGATTAGATATATATTTTTATAAATATATGTATGTAAAGTAAGCAGATAATTACAACAAAATAAATTTACTCGATCGATTAAAATGTTAGTAGAAAAGTAAGGCTATCGAATAGTAAAAATGTCTTAGAGTGCAGATAAGAAATATATGAAGAAGAAAAAGTGCATAGAAAAAAATAATTGTAAAGTAAGAACACAGATGAAATAAAAACTATCGTTTAAATCTGTAGAAAAAGTTCGAAAAAACAAACAAATACTTACGCGTCTAAAAACGCGTCTTGTCAGTTAAAAAGCCAAAAGCCAAAAAAGCCAAAAAATGATTCTATTTTTGAAATGGGAGCCATTCCTTTAACAAATCGCCCTACCAGAGTAACTCCAATATCAGGTACTCTAATTGATAACATTCTAACAACTAATTTTTTAACAGTGACTTAAATAAAGGTATCTTAAAAACAGATATATCTGACCATTTCCCTATCTTTTTTACCATTAACTTCAACTCTAAAATTATGATTAAAACTAACATAAAAGTTCGATTACGCAACTATAACCAAAAAAATGTTGAGCAATTTAAAACACAATTATCGTTGCTTCATTGGAAAAACATCGACTTTATTGATAACGCAAACAACATTTACGATATTTTTTTGAATACATTTTACTCTATTTATGATGCAAATATTCCTTTATATGAAAAAACAATAAATCAAAAAAACGTTAATTCTCCCTGGGTTACCAAAAGTTAAAAAAAAAAAATCATCAAAAGTTAAGCAGAAATTATACATATAATATCTAAAAAACAAATCATTCGCCAATGAGAAAATATACAAAGATTACAAAAATCTTTTTGAAAAAGTTCGAAAAATCTTAAAAAAACATTACTATTCTAAAATTCACAATAAAGCAAAAAATAATTGTAAACGGTCCTGGTAAATAATAAAAGAAATTATCGGTAAATCAAAGCCATACTCAGGTTCCCTGCCACATATGATCAAAGTGGATAACAATACTATAAATAATTCTCAAACAATAGCTCACGAATTTAAAACATTCTTTGTTGAAATTGGCCCTAAACTATCTAAATTAATTCCGAACACTGAAGCCTCATTTAAAGATTTCCTAATACCGATGGTAATTGCATTCACTCGTATGAGTTATCTAAAAAGTAACTATTTGATGAGTTCGAAAAAGCCTTTAAAACATTAAATAAAATAAAGCAGTTGGACCTGATGAAATCAATGGTAACATAATTTTAGATTGCTTTGAACAAATAAAATATATTCTTTTTAAAGTCCTTAAATCATCTATAGAACAAGGAGTCTTTCCTGATCAATTGAAAATTGCTAAAGTTATTCCACTATTCAAAGGTGACAAATCCGACATTAGTAATTACCGGCCTATCTCTATCTTATCTATATTTTCAAAAATACTAGAAAGAATCATGTTCAAAAGAGTATTTAAATAATTTATTATATAACAATCAGTTTGGCTTTAAAAAGAATAACTCAACTGAGTATGCAATTATTCAGTTGATACATGAAATTTCCAATTCTTTTGAAAAATCTCAATTCACAATAGGAATTTTTATCGATCTTTCAAAAGCATTTGATACTGTCGATCATGATTCTTTGCTTCAAACTTAATTATAACGGAATAAATGAAAGAGTAATTAAATGGTTTCAAAGTTATTTATCTAACAGAAAACAATTTCTTTCTTGTAATGAACTTAATCATAAACAGTTTTTAAGTGTTTCCTGTGGTGTTCCGCGAGGTTCCATCTCAGGCCCTCTTTTGTTTTTAATATATATCAACGACTTGCATAAATCATCAAAAAATCTTATTGACTATACATATTGAAATAAAAAGAGATTTTGTAACTAAATACTTTGGGGTTTTCATTGACGAGAACATCACATGGAAACATCATATTAACTATGTCTGCTCGAAAGTTTCAAAAAGTATCGGAATTTTATATAAGGCGCTTACTCATTTACATAAAAATAATTTAACTAAACTTTGTTATTCTTTTACTCACAGTTATGCAAGTTATGGAGTTATTGCCTGTGGTAGCACTGATCAAAGCAAGTTACAATGTTACTATTGCCGTCAGAAACATGCAATCCGTTTAATTAATTCTGCGGATCGGTTCGCACATTCCTTAATACTTTTTAATCAAATGAAAATCCTCGATATATATATAAACTAATCGTATTGTAAACGCAATACGTTTAGTAGTTGTATATCGTTTATCAGTTGTTTATATGAGGAAGTATGATTTATCTCCTTTAATTTTTAAAGACCTTTTTATTTTGAAACCATTAAGCAAGTTTAACACGAGGAATAATTATTATTTAAATGAACCACTCTGTCGAACAAAATTCAATCAATTCTGTATCACTTATCATGCAGCTCATCTCTGGAACAAAATTATTTTGCCTAACTTCGGCTTACCCCTAACTTATCCTATTCTTAAAAATAAATTAAAAGATCTCATTTTCTCTTTTGAAAATATCTTAGAATATTTTTAATTTATCTTGTGATAAAAATTAATTTTTATTGTCATGTAGGTTCAAGTTTTTTTTTATACTTGCTTACAATTTATTTTCATTTATCTAAGTACGATTTAATGTTTTTGTGTTATCTTTTACGTACTCTTATTGTAAAAAGGCGTTTTTGTAATATTTTACTCTCTTTTGTAAAAGGCTTCTGACGATAAGATTATTGCGATCTTCTTTTAGAAGCCTTGTTTGTATTTGAAAATATGCAATTTATATTACGTCAAATGTAAACAAAACATTTAAAAAAAAAGCACAAAAAATTAATTAACTATAGTGTAACTATAGCAATGGTTTTAATTTAATATTGCAATTTTGTTGAAAATTTTTGGAAATTTTTTAAGAAATTTTGCTCAAAATTTCCAAAAATTTTCAGCAAATTTATAGCTATATAATTTATTTTATATAACTATATAGTTACAAATAAATTGTATAAATAAGTTATATAGTTATAAATAAAAAAATATATAATTATATAGTTTTATAAAATTAATTTCCTTGTTTCAAAAATATTCGTTTTATTATCGTAGTATTTGGGTATTCTTTAAATATTTCAACCAAAAACATAAAATAAAGACCCACAAGCAAAAAACGCTCATCTTTTGGTCAAAATTTTATAATCAAGTTTATCAATCTTTATCGCGCATTTTTGAAACAATTTTTTAAGAAATTTTTTTTTAGACAAAACACATTTTTTAGACGAAACAATAAAACTATTATTACATTCGTACTTTAACGGGGTCATTGGGAAATTGTAAACTTTTTTGTAAATTCATATTCTTTTACGGCAATTTTTTTGATTTATGTTCATAATTATTTTTTCTGTTTTTTTTTTTGTTTTTTTTTTTTGTATACGTATTCGATGAACATCTTTGTAAACAGTTTTTTACGTCAGTATGGATGACGAAATAAAATACGATACCAAAAAACAATGAAACACTCAAGTTGTTATTTATTACTTTTACGTATATCAATTTTGTAGAATAAAAGAAAGTAGATGTTTTCCGAGTTAGCTTTTAAGCTTGTGTATAACATAATTTTACTTATTTACTTTTTATCTTTTCTTTCAACTACGATCTAAAATATTCACAAAATACAAAGAATAAAATCTTTTTAAGATTAATAAATTTTATTGCGTTTTGTTTTACAGTGTTTTGAAGAAACAAAGATTTTTTACATTTAAAGATTAGGGTTGCCAGATGTCCGGCTTTTACGAAGGAGAACACATTAAAAAAGATAAATTATTTTTACAGTTTTGGCGCTGTATTCTCCTCCGTATGAGCCAGACGTCTGGCAACCCTAGATTAAAGATTGTATATAAATTTTAAAAAAGATATGAAGATTTTTATGTATAAAGACTGCATTTAAAACATTTTTATAAATGGTACAGGTTATAAATGAACTAGCTTTGTTAGATTATAATAATTTATCTAAAAATGACATTAGAAAACACGTTTGATCTGAATTTTTGTTAAAATAATAAAAAAATTAATTTGCTTTGTATAACTCTTGTAAAACACACTCTCACACACACATACACACACACACACACAAACCGCCCAGTTGGTAGTAATGGTAGAAAAGTACGTTAAATGTTGTTGTTGTTGTTATTATTATTGTTGTTTTTGTTGTTATACATAGTACATTTAAACCACAATAAAGTATTGCATAATTTTTTTAATTTATTGGTTTATAAAATCAAAAGTGCCCTAGCAAGGTTGTGGCGAGTGAGACTCAAGTTCTAAAAGCACTTATTCAATCATAGCGGCGTAATTTATGACCTCGAAATCATTTGTTCTTTATTTTTGTTGCTAACTTTATTTTTAAATAGTTCAAATTAAGCAAAAATATTTCTTTACTTTTTGTCTTTCATTCATAGATCATTCAGATCATCCAGACCATAGATCATAGATCATTCATAGATCATCCAGACCATATTTTAAATATCCGGAAAATTGTTTGTGTAAAATATCCGGAAAAAATTCGGAATATATTTCCTTATAATTTTGCCTTTAACTGAATTATTTCTAATTTTGTTTTTAACTTTTCCGAATTTTCTATGAGTAATAAGTGAAAAAGTTTAAAAAGCAAATATATTACAAAAATACCTAAACTTGTATCTATGGAAAACGTTTTGGATATCCGGATAAACTAAAAGTTGAGAAAAAAATCCGGAATTCCGTTAATCAAAAAAAAATTGTAAAATACTGTAAATATTCAATCAAGTCTTTTTATATACAATTTTACAGTTTTCAGTAATTTGAAGGCCAATTTAATAGACAAAAATGCCTCATCCCCTTTAGGGGTGGGGTTGCAAATTATGTTTTTGTAATTTTGTCTTAAACAAAGCTTGCTACGGCAATGAACATCAATATGCTTAGCAAATAAAAGAATAAAATAATTTTAGAAAATTTTGAAAACAGATTATTATAGTTGCTCCTTATAGTTACAATAAAAAAAAAACTCAACAAAATGCTAAAAAAAAGTGTTTTTCAAAGAAGGCATTCTAAAATTTTTATAACCTGCTTCACAATATTTTACCACAAAGTTGTCCGTAACAATTGCCTAAATAAGACATAAAAATTTACCTATTAATTAAAAATAACTTTTTAAAAAATTTAATCTTTTTTTTAAAATTTCCCGGTATAAAAATTTTCATCCCTAATTGCATTTAATGGAAACTCAAAACCATTCTAATGGTATGCAATTTTTTCCATTACGTAAATCAGAACTCCTCAACCTCGTTTAGTTGTTTGTCTTTATAACTTTATTTGCGTCCAACGACTATTTCCGGTTTTAATTAACCGCAAATTTGGAATTAAAGGAAACTTAGATTACTAATAAATAAATGGGTATATTTTACTAATTAACGAAGGGTTTGTTCTTAGCACAAACTATGTTTTTTTTTTTTAATTAGCTTTTTATTTTTTATATATTTGTTTATTCTTACATATTCTGAAAAATGGTTTTTTCGCTTATATTTACGAATCTTCTAAGGAGAATACGTCATTACAGATACTATAACACGACACAACAATAATTTAACTCTAGCAAAAGTTCTTTAAATAAGGAGGAAAAATCATGCACTTTTTTCTGTATATATAACTCCAGTTAGAGATACTGATTTGTTTACATATTAATTAAAGAACCATTCAGCCGGTAACGGTACCCTCTGCTCGTCGCTTGGACTAACAGAACGATCATCTATACAAACTCGACATCACGCTCAGGTACCGTGACATCAGCTCATCATCATGGTTTGACGGGTTGTCTTTGTAGAATTACAATGACAGGAGGCATACTATAGAAATGATCCTAGTTAGTACGGTCTTAATCTTAACTAATGAATTTGAAAGAGACTTTAATTTTTAAACTCTGTTTTAATTGTGGGTTTTTGATAACAGAGTTTTTTTTTTTTATGATCTTTTTTATTATCTTTTCTATGATCTTTTTTATTCTCAAATCTGCGTAATTTTGTGTAAATAAAATTGAATTAAAACAAATGTTTACATTACCGGGATAAAAAAAAACAAAAATTAGTCTAGTATAACGTTATATAAAGTTTTTTTTTTGTAAATAGCTTGTAACACAATTAATAAAAAAACTAGCAGCAAAAAAGTTAATAAAGAAGTTTTTATATAAATTGTAGTATACTCAATGCATTGACGTTTTTTTTAAAGACGTAGATTTCGTTACTCGAATATTCATAAAAGTTTTATATTAATTTATGTAGAAATATATATATATATATATATATATATATATATATATATATATATATATATATATATATATATATATATATATATATATATATTATACGTGTATATATATATATATATATATATATATATATATATATTATATATATATATATATATATATATATATATATATATATATATATAGGCATAATGGTTTATCCTCAAAAAAACAATTTATGACATTATATAAAAGGTTTTGTGGTATCCTCATACGGCATATTGCCATATAGAGGCCAGATAACAAGGTCCGCATTAAATTACTAATAGTACAACCAGTGCTGTGACTAGTGGGTCGGAGCCAATATAAAAAAACCTGTCATTAGGTATTTACTCAAAGCCGTTGCTCTGAGCACAACTAATATTAAATACGATGAAAATAATAATAAAAATTAAAACAGCAACAACAAAAACAACAGTAATAGCAATAATAACACCACCAGTAACGACAACAACAACAATAATAATAACAACAACAATAACAGTAATAACAACAACAACAACAATAATAGAAATTGCAACACCACCACCAACAACAACAATAATCATAGCAATAACAACAAAAACAACAACAACAATAATAGTAATAACAACAATAACAACACCATCAACAATAACAACAATAATATAAGTAATAAAAACGACAGCAACGATAATAATAATAGTAACAACGACAACAAAAACAACAATAACTATATATTTTAATAAGAAGTTGAATAAGATACTTTTAAAGGTTGAAAATGAACGGGGAGCTTTTAGTTTATAAGGAAGATTGTTTTATAATTCATATAACGAAAATAAAAATAAAAAGGTCGGTTTCGGTACCTTGTTGATGTATTTTAGGGGTGTACCGGATTGGAAATTTTGAAACCCGGCCGGAGCCGGATTTGCCGGAAAAAATTCCGGCCGGAACGAGATTTATATTTATGTAGTTTTTTACTTTCAAGATTGAAAGTGAAAGCCTGCACCTCAGCATCGTGGCTATATAATATATTTTTATAACCTATAATATATATATATATATATATATATATATATATATATATATATATATATATATATATGTGTCTGTATATATATATATATATATTTTGTAGCCACAATGTTGAGGTGCAGGCTTTCAATCTTGAAAGTAAAAAACTACATAAATATAAATCTCGTTCCGGCCGAAATTTTTTCCGGCAAATCAAATAAAATTCTAAAATAATTTTATTTCATCGCTTGTTGCACTTTCGTGTGGAGACTTGCTCAAAGTGGTGACTTAATTTAAACATAAAGAATATTTATTGGCTTTAGTACATACATAGACTATCTTATAGCCTGCTGCTACAAGGAAGTGCTGCTACATTGACTGAGGATTTGGCAAAGGGCAGCAATCTTTTTTCTTTTACTATTTTACTTATTTTATTATGTTTAAAAACTCTCCACTAACGAGAGCGCAACAAGGGAAAAATTAAAACTATTTTAGAGCGCTAAACTGTAGCTTTACCTAAAATTACATTGTATTTGTCAAGAATTTTGTATTTTTTACCTTGGTTTACCCATAGTTCTTCATTGCCCTATAGGACAATGATTTTTTGATTTAATTTACACAGTCTGTGTCTTAAATAAATAAAGATTTCGGCATTACGGCCGGAACCGAATGACCGAAAAGCCACAGATTCCGGCCGGAACGGAATCCCGGTACCTCCCTAATGTATTATCTAATTTTCAGTCACTTTTCATAATCAGCGCATCGTTTACGCTAGACAAGACCTCAGAATTTAGACAAAATGCTAACAGAATCTAAATAAGTTATCATACGTTAAATTCATTATGATAAATAATGTCATTTCAATAAATTTTAGGTTTTATCAATCTATTTGTTTCAAGTTTCCATTTTCAAGTATTACAAAGCATCAGCGGTAAACTTCATTTATTTAATTAAAGCCATTAATTATTAATCGATTTCTTATGCATGTTTCCAGTCACTTAACTTATAATCTATACAATTTTTTTTTCTATTTCTAAAAATATAAAATATTTAAAAATTTATAAAATATTTAAAATTAATCAGTTAAAGTTTCACAAATAAAAAATAAAAAAAAATAAAAAAACGTCATTATAAATTGTGCTGCATTAAAAAACCGACCATGTGCATAATTAACTTCATATATCCCATACTTGACAGTAATCGCTGTTTACTGAGTTTGTAGTGCTTTTTCCATAGTTCGTTTCCATATTAATATCGTTTTTGGTCACTAAAGCGTTTATGAAGTCAGCAACCAAATAAGTCAAATCCAATACCTGGTCAAAATATAAAAATTACTTTACATCACTTTTTAGAATTATATTAACGTAAATATAGTAATCATTTTTCAGAGTTTGACCATAGTATTAAATATTGTTGAACTTAATTTATTATTTAAATAGATTTTTATATTACTATTTTTTAATTTTTAGTTTATTAATTTTAATACTTTTATAGCATCATAGTTATTTAGTTAATTTTTTTTTTTAATTCTATATATGAGTTAGTTAGAATCAGAGTTTCAAACTCAATTACAGACAGTTTCAGTTTTTACTCAATTAGATATTTTTTAAGGTTTTTTTTTTAACTCTCTATAAATAAAATCATTTATTTCCTTAAACAAAATGTAATCATAAAAACTACATTTTATAAAAATGACTTTTTTTATGAAGTTAAAAAAAACCTTAAAAAATATCTAATTGAGTAAAAACTGACTTAGCACATATATTCTTGCTTAATTTAGCAAGAATAGCGTAAGAATTTGTTAAGAGAAGCACGTGCAAAAATAAACAATAGCCACACAGTTGAAGTACATAAACGTTACATGAAATTAAATTGCACGCTGGTTGCAAAGATTTCTTTGACGTCAAAGAAAAAAAACTTATTAACTGTTTATGCAACCAATGAAACGTTCGTATTACGCGAACAATAAGAACAATGCAATGTCGATTATATTGAACAACTTAAAATAACAAATCTCAAAGAGCCTTTCAAGAAACTTCTGCATAGCAAGTATTGCGCAAAGATTAAAGAGCTTTGCGTATGTATAAATCTTATTTGTACAAAAAAACAACAACAAAAAAAAACAACGCGCAACAAAATTCTTAAAATGGCGACACATAACCATGTTGATGAGCGAATAAAAATGTCCAGTTCACCTTATCACGAAACTAGTAGAGGTAGCTTCTTATTGACTTATTGTCTAGAAAAGCAATATCATTCACCGTTCAAAATACATATACAAAATGTTAGGAAAAAAAATTACGAGTTTCGATTTATGAACTAGATAAAAAAAAAAACTATACAGAGTTATTTGTTTTCATTAAACAGTTAATTAAACTTTAAAAAGTTAATTTAGCTTTATGAAGGTAGTATGTTGGTAATATGGAGGTAACATCGCTATTGATATAACTTTTAAGAGTTAATAAAACGTTAGGAAGTTAATCTAACTTTAAAAATAGTTAAATTTAGGGAGTTAATATAACTTTGATAAGTTTATAGTTATTAGTTCTCCATTATTTTGTAGGAAATGATTTTGACGGCTTAGTGTCTCCTTCAAGTTCCGATGACGGCAGTAACCAAGAAAAAAGCATAGCAACAATAAGCAAATTTGATTTGAGTCAACGACGAGAATGGACTGACGAAGAATGCGTAAAGCTAATGAGTTTATGGAGAGAAAGTGAAATTTTGTACAATAACGAGCATCCAAATTACTATTCGCAGAACGAAAGAAAGATTGCTATGGAGCAGATCGCCAATGAACTAAATATTAGTGTTAAAGACATTACCGATAAAATGCACAGTCTTCGAACTTATTACGGTTCACAGAGACAAAGAATTGAGGCTAAAGAGCTAGCCAATCCAAACACGCCATACGTTTCTCGATGGAAATATTATAATAACATGTCATTTTTGCGAGATTCTCTTGTAAATCGAGCAAATAAAAGTAACCTCCGTAAAAGTCGTAGAAATGTTCAAATGTCATACGTAAACCCTCATGATGAGCACGAAAAAAACTCCGAAAATCAGTTAAACGATAACATCGGAGATCCCACAATCTATGTAACCAAAATTCAACCGTTAGAATTCAAAACAGATGAATCGAGAAAGCGTCGCTTTGACATGGCCAAAAACGATGACGACGATGAAGAAAGCATATACCAAGAAAAGCATATACCTAGCATTGACCAAATAAGTAAAAGCGACCAGCTGTTCGGAGAAATGATCGTGAATTCTTTACAACATTTTCATGACGAACAACAAAAAGAACTTTTAAAATTAGAAATTCAAACTTTAATTTATAACACGCGTTTTAGTAAACATTAAAATAATTCTTAAAACACAAAATTTAATAAAATAAATTTAAAAAAGGTTTTTTGACAGTTGCATGGCCGTAGAGAGGTCATATCGCCCGGGGGCCCGCGTTAGTACAAGAAAAAATTTGAATTTTAAAATGTTATACTTGCCTACTTATTTATATTAATTTTGGTTTTGTTGAACAAAACACATTTTTAACGTTATAATCAACTTAAAAGTTCAAATGTGTACCGTATCGTTTCGGAAACGTCACTTTTTTTCCTTCTAAATATCAATCCCACGAAGACTTGCGTTATTAAAAAATTATATTGTTTCTGTGAAACATTTTTGAAAATCGACTTCGAAGCAGTAGTCGAGTTAAAATAATCCGCAAAACATTTTGACAAATTCGTAATTCGAGGTCTCTCGAGTTCAAATTTTGTCAAATTTGAGATCTAGATTTGAATTTGATTTTTAATTTCGAATTCAGATTAATTACATACAAACTTGACAAAATTTGAAATTCAAATTGAGTTTCAAATTTTATCAAATTTGGAATTAGATTTATAATTGAGTTTAAAGTCTACAGTTATTTAATCAATTATAAAATAAAGCTTTGCATCTAAATTAAAATTAAAAAAAATTTCTAAAGTATGATTGGCTAATTTTATTTTTGCGCGCAGAAATTTGCTTTTATTGGTTTATATTTAACTAATATTTTTCAAAATAGAATGTAAGCAATAAAAAATGTGTAATTTAATTAAAACATTAGCGTAAAATTCTCCTAAGTTAAGAAAAACAACTTTTATTAGTATTCAAACAAAAAGACCTTCATGCATAAATAATGTCCAAGAGAATTGTAGTATTGCAATCGATATTACTTGTATGCAAAACGTATATAATTGTCCAAAGGAAATCGTATGTACCATAACAATATAAATAAATGCAATACTTATAATTTCACTACATCTTGAATGGAAAATACGCGTTTGAAAACAGCATGGTTAAAAAAAAATTATAAATTGGGATCTTATTTAGCTGTTAAATTCAAGCTCTCAACAAAGAAGACAAGAGTCATCCTAAGGTCACTTGTCAAATCGAAATGCCAGCAGGAACAGGAACTTTGTCGAAAAGTTCTGTCCACACCTAACTCCAATATCATCTCGCTGAGGATTAATAATCCATCCAGACCAGGCAAGAGTATTTATTTCATTTAAGGCAGCATAGCGTTGAAAAAGACAGGATGATACTAAGAAACTTGGTAAGTTATACAACCAAGTGGAAAAGAGAACCTTTAATAATAAAAGGGACTGACCTGTTAACTCAGATTCAACTTTTTCTAATTTTGGAACTGATGTTGTTGGTTCGCCGGGTAAAATCAAATTTTAATTAAATTAAATTAAATTTTAAAGTAAAAAAGCATTTTTTTTTTTTACCAAAATTTTATTTCAATGATTCCGATTTTTCATTTTTAACAATTTTAACAAATTTAATATCATTTGATATCCTTCAATTATTCAAATAAAGTGTTGTTTACCCCAACAAAAGATAACCAAAAAGATTTTGTACGTCTCCAGACCGTAGAAGGGACTCATTTGTTACAACCGTACCACCATTCTTCAGAAGATTGTCAAGTACAATGTCAGATCACCAGTCCAACTGAAATTTGATTTAACTGTAATGAAGTACTTAGCACGCAGTAATCTTGCCATCAACCATATCAATGAGGCAGCATTTTAAGACTTTGTCAAATACTTAGATCCAGAATTCCTCGTGTCAGCCAGAACTATGTTAGATCAAAGCTTCCTCTTCTCAACCGATTGGTAAAAAAGGCAGTGATCAACAAGGCTGTAACAGATCTAAAAGACAATTCTGTTGAAGTGGCTTTTACAATGATTTGTGGCCATAAAAGTATACATTTAAAAAAAAGTGAATATTGCGTTAAAATTAGTCTATTTTTCTGGATAGGGGAATAACCTAAAAGCACAAAAAAAACTAAATAAAATCTAATATAAAATAAAATTTAATTAAATTTTGTTTAGAAACTTTGATCCATACCTTGGCTTGACATTTCACTATATATCAAAGAACTGAACTCTGGAGAAGCTGCTGGTGTATTGTGGAAGTGCAGAAGGTAGACATACATCTTAAAACATTGTTAAGTCCTTTACAATGTAATTAGTGTGATTGCAGGTCTTCCATCCAATGTCCATAAGACCTGAATAAGTGATGTGGCAAATATGCTAGCAGCCAACGCAAAACTGACAGGGAATTCAGGAGGGTCTTGAGTATGTGAACTAACTACTTAATTTTGTGCTGATTGAGTGTCTAGGCATCCCCAAAGTTAAGAATGCCGATGATCCGTTCAAGAAACTGTCATCTAGAACTCACAAAAGCAGCATTGTACGACAGGAATCAAGAAAGAGTGTGTTAAAATAAACAATCAATGATAAACAATCAATGTAAGGATGATTGAAATATTAAAACTGGTAATTGATTTTTTTAAATTTCCTAAATTTTTTGATTAAAATTTTTAATTTGGAATATGCAGTTATTATATATAGTATACAAATTTGGGTATAACATTACTTGCTATAATGATCAAATATGGCAAAAAAAAACAAAAACAAAAAACACTGTGTTGTATTAGTTAGATGATAAAATGAGATAAGTCTGATAGTTCATCAAAAGCCTGATGGTTCATCAAAAATCTGATGGTTCATCAAATGTCTGATGTTTCATCAAAAGTCTGATGGTTCATCAAAAGTCTGATGGTTCATCAAAAGTCTGATGGCTCATCAAAAGCCTGATGGTTCTTCAAAAGTCTGATGGTTCATCAAAAGTCTGATGGTTCATCAAAAGTCTGATGGTTCATCAAAAGTCTGATGCTTCATCAAAAGTCTGATGGTTCATCAAAAGTCTGATGATTCATCAAAAGTCTGATGGTTCATCAAAAGTCTGATGTTTCATCAAAAGTCTGATGGTTCATCAAAAGTCTGATGATTCATCAAAAGTCTGATGGTTCATCAAAAGTCTGATGGTTCATCAAAAGTCTGATGGTTCATCAAAAGCCTGATGGACCAAAAGCAGATATCATCGAACACGAAGTTTTGGGTAAATTTTTTCCGAATGAAAAATTATTAAAATTCGTTGTTCTTTATAATTCCTAATACAGACAATTTTTTGAGGAACCCTGAGCTGTAGAGAGCCCAAAACTTTCAGAAGAGTTTTATAATACTTCAACAAAGTATGGAACAGTTGAGAGGTTATAGCTGTTATTCTCGTAAACTAGATGCGTTATATTGAAAACATTGGTTATTTTTAAAACTCCACGATAACTGACAAACACGACAAAAACATTAGAGACCGGCGAGGCCTTTATAAAAAATTAAAAGGTCACGAAAAAATTCGGAATCATATTTTTAAACAAGATGAGCCTAAAGCTATATACCTATATTTTACAGCTCAAAAGTTAAATCTAGTTATAAATGAAGCTGTGAAAAGTTGCCACGAAGCTTAACCTATATAACATAGATTACTTTGCAAAATTTTAGCACTGATACCAAATGGGTTTGGGAGATATTGTTACTTTAAAATTAGCTATTTTTAGCAGTTTTTTTTGTTTGGCGGCCATTTTGATACTATAGTTTTTTGTTTTACAAGTTACTGTTCAACTAAACATGTGATTAACCTGAAAATTAGCACCAGTATAGTTTTTAGGACGAGGAATCAGAATATAACATTTGTTTTCAGTGAAAATATTTAGAACTACATCAATATGGGGATTGTACTTCACCTCTAGCTATTTTTGAAATTAAGGTAGAAAAGGAAGCCTGGTAACCATGGTAGCATTAATTTTTTGTGAATTCTTTTTTTGTTTTTATTAAAATAGATATTATAATTAGTGTTTTGGTACAAAATTGAGGGGTGGGTTTTTTGAAATTTGTTGTAAAAATATAGGAGTATTATGTAAAAAAATAAATATTATAGGTCTGTGTTTATGATTTCTTTTTAAATTAATTGACATTGACAATTTTTATTAGTCATTAAAAATTATACAAAAGAAAACTAATTTAACCTATTATTTAAAGAAACTTTAATTCAAATAAATATTTCTTTTTTAAATAAATTTTTGCTTTCTAATTAATGATATTATTATGTCATCTTTTACTAAAGCAGAAGAAACACTCAATATTAAAACGCTAAGACTTAGTAATAGTCTGACATTTTACCAACTGTTGTTTGTTCTTTGTAGTTAATCTTTAAAAAAAACAAACAAGTTATAATCAAAATTAAAAAATAATTATTATTTAATATCCTATTTAAAAATACTAATGATAAAAGTTTTCTACATTTTTTATAAATGTATATAGTTCTGTGTGGTTATTTAAAGTTAAATAAAAAATAAAAAAAATAAAATGAACACGATTTTGTCTACAGTTGGTATTTTATCAAATGATCTGTCATAAAATGAAATTATAATATATTTATAGGTGGTTTGTGAGAAATTGATATTTAACTAGCAAAAGATATGTGTTCAATTGGTATTGAAACAACACCTGGTTTTAAAATGTGTCCTTTATGTCGAAAAGAAATGGTAAAAAAATTAGATGATTGGTCTACCTTTGAGGACCACAATGGTGAAGATGATTTTCTGGAACAAACATTTTTTGATGAAGATATAGAAATTGCACAAGAAAAAGAACTTATAAACACCAGTTTTGATAAATTAGATGAATCACCAGTAAAATTTCATAAAGTTCCACAACATGCTAAAATTTCAATAAAATTTCATGGGGTTAACAACAAGCTACTGATGTTATGTCAAAAAAGCTATCAAATATCCTCAATGTTAACGCAACAGGCTTGAAAAATGATGTTACTGAGGAGCCCAATGTTGAACAAGAGAAGAAAGCTGAAGATCTAGATAAACTGATACTTTAAATGCAAGAAAAGCTGAAAATAGCAAAAAGAAAAGAAAAAATTCAGACTTTGACATTGGTTCCAGATTCAATGTCTTTAAAGAAAGCAGCTAAAGTATTTAATATATCAAAGTCAACCATAACTAAAGCAAGAAAACTTAAATTTAAAAAAGGAATATTAACACTTCCAGAAAAAACTAACATTTTTAGAGTTGAATCAGATATTATTGTTAAGATAAAAAGCTTCTATTGTAATGATCAGTTTAGTCAGCAGTTACCAGTTATAAAAGATTTTGTAAGTATATCCAAAAATAAACATGTATCAAAGCGATTACTTCTTTGCAATTTAAAGAAATTATATATTGAATTCAAACTAGAGCACCCTCAGCCCAAAATAGGATTTTCTAAATTTGCTCAGTCGAAGCCAAAATGGTGTATTTATGCTGGTCAAAAAGAAATGCTGTTTGTATATGTGCAATAAACCAAAACCTAAAGCTTATGCTTAGCGCAGTTAAACTGGAGAAGAATTACCATGAACTTATTGAGAAGATTGTTTGTAGCAGAGAATCAAGGGAATGCATGGTTCATAGATGTAATCTTTGTCCTGAAATTCAAAATATTATCAATTAACTGCAAATCTATTGCAAAATGAAGGATGATTTGAAGAAAATAACAAAGTTGATAAAGATGAAATAATTGAATACAAACAGTGAAGTACAACAGATAGAGCAGAGCTTCTAAGTTACACATCTACAGTAGGTGAATTCATTGAAAGTCTTAGTGACAAACTTGATACCATAACATCTCACTTTTATAGTGCTAAAGCACAAGGTAAATATATAAATACATTAAAGTCATCTATACCCATAAATGAAATTATTGTTTTGGTTGATTTTGCAGAAAACTTTAAATTTGTCATATAAGACAAAATCCAGAGTTACCACCGGAACCGACAGCAATGCACACTACATCCTGTGGTTATTTATAACGAAAATGATGAGGGTGCTACTAAAAGTTAACCAACATCTTTATGTTTTATATCTGACGACTTAACACATGATGTTGGATTTATTTATTGTATATTAAAAAATTGTCCAATTTGTGCAAGAAATATTTCCAAGTACCACAAAAATCCAAAGAAATATTTCCAAGTACCACAATTTTTTAAATTTATGTCATCATGTTGAAGCTTTTGGGATGCAATGTGAATGGAATTTCTTAGCAACATCACATAGAAAGTCACTATGTGACGGCATTGGCGGAACTGTTAAAGGACTTGTTTCAAGTGCTAGTCTTCAACATCCAATTGACTTATAAATTCAGAACACTATAAAACATGAAATCTAGCGTTATGTTTTTTAAAAATATAACAGATATTTTTTTTACAGTGTATACTAAAAATAAAATATAGATAAGCGACTATTGTAATCTATTAGAAAAAATTCAATTCAATTATGAATGCTGATTATACAATTTTATGCATGTCTAATAGTAGTTTTAGTCAGTTATATGTATGTACAAATATAAAACTGAAAAAAGTAGACAACTGGTTCAAAGCAAACAAGCTGTCAATTTATGTAAATTAAACTTAATATACATTACTTCATAAAAAAAGGCTAGAAAATTTACCAATTAAATTACTTGATTTGATAATAAATGATAAAAAAATAGGAAAAAAAATATATATATATATTTATCTTTTTTGGACTTCCGCTTCAAAAGTGATAAGACGTGTTTTTTCTGCGTAAGATTTAACTTTTAAATCTAGTATTTAATATATATTTGTTTTCCTAGATTATTGTACTCTCTTTTAAATATATTGTAAAGTTTTGTTTCAGTCTAATTTTTCCTAGTTAATTAAGGTTTTATTTTGTTAAGGTTTTTTATATTAACTTAAATCTAGTATTTAATATATATTTGTTTTCCTAAGTTATTGTACTATCTCTTTTTAGTATATTGTTTTAAGTTTTTGTTTTTGTTTGAGTCTTTTTTCCTAGTTAATTAAGGTTTTTTTTGTTAAGGTATTTTTTTGAAATAATTATACAATAAATTATAAAGCTTTTTGCACATATATATATTTTTCGAAGATCGTCCTTTTTCCTTGTTTATAATTATTCGGAATTGTACATATTTTTGACTGCTATATTATATTGACTGCTATATTATATTTGACTGCTATAATATATTTGAATATTTTTGGTTTTATTTTGTTTATCTACTATATTGTATAACTTGAAATATATTATTCTAATATCTTTATTATTATTATCATTATTATTAAAATTTTTGTTATTATTATTTTAATAATTGTAAATTAATAAAATTGACAATTATCAAATGACATCAATAGTGGCTGCTGCGGCAGCTCTCGACACAACTTGCGTATCAATAGTCGACGCAGCAATAAGAGATACCATGGCAACAACATTCACAAACAAAACATTCAACGAAAACTACAAAAACCGCATCGCTGAAATGCTCAAGGTGGCATTAATCTCTGCGCTCACACCGATAATTAAATTGAATAAAGAAATCGAGACTAAACTAACTGCCCAAATTTACGATCTCAACAAGAAACTGGAAGACAAGAAATCTATTACCTACGCCTCGAAACTCAAAGAAATTGCACCTGAAACAGTCAAACACAGAAACGAAATAATAAATATTGTCGCTGCCGAAAAAAAAGACAGGCAGGATCGTTCCATGAATGTCATTGTGGTTGGTCTACCCAAAACCGAGAACAAAGACGACAAGAGAAGCGTCACGGAGTTCATCAAGGCTTGTGGTCTTGATGACTTTACAATCAAACAAGCTCGACGCCTAAACTCAAGTAAAAAATAAACTGTTCATAACTCTAATATTATTCAAGTCTCTCTTGCAAACGAAATGGAACAAACCGCTGTTTTAAATCTCTGCAATCGCCATCAACTACAACAATTTAACGGAGTTTTCACACGAGAAGACAGAACTCCGGCTCAGCAAGAAGCGTTCAACGAAACTCGAGCTAGACTTAAAAAGAAAAACGAAGAGCTGAAAGATGCTGGGATTCTCGACCAACCGTTTCAGAATGTCATCCACAAAAGAACCGGTCAAATATGTTGTATTGATGTCACAATGTCAAACGAGCAAAAGAAATATGTGTTCGCCTCAGCAACTACAGCTCTCAACGAATATCGAAAAAGTAATACAGCCGCTACAACAAGAACCGCTCAAGAAAACTCGTCCGCCTAAAAAAAAACACACCAACATAACGCCCAGCATTCCTGTAATAAATAAAAATAATCTATCTCCTGTAAATCTCCCCTTTTGGGCCAACAATCCATGCTTGCTAAATAAAAACAAACGCGACGAAGCCATAGCCTGTTTACACAACTTAGAAGTTAAAAATACTCCTCACATTTTATTCTTCACCGAAACTTGGTACAACGGAACAAGCGACACGGTTATACCAGGCTATCAAATTCATCGAAGAGATAGAGATGGAAGAGGAGGTGGCGTGGCCATTTATATACAAGAAGAGATAACTACATTAGAAACCAATTTTGCAAAATTGAACTCAGACTCCATTGAACAAATGTGGCGCGTTATTAAGCTTGGCAACAACTCAATTCTTCTCGGATGTATATATCGACCACACGACCTAAATGACGAAACTCTCAAAAACTGTATAGTATCTATCAAAGCTTCGAAAGCTGCCGCCCAAAGGTTAGAGTGTGATTTCATTATAATCTATGGGGACTTTAATTTTAGCAACACATTTTATGAGTATATTGAGATTGGCGGTGGCGTGGCGACAACAGCGCACGTGCTAAATGAACGACCAGGAGACATGAAATTTCAAGATTGCTTAATTGAATGCCTACTCACACAATTGATCACCTTCAAAACATAGCGTAGTAACAGATTTTCAGAGCCGAACAGTACTCTAGACCTAGTAATAACAGACAAACCAGATCTCTTGATAGAAATAAAAGAAGAAGACTCGTTCGGGGACACTCCAATGGGACAATCTCATGCTCTAATCACGGGTCGATTTGTTCTGAACGACAAGATAAAAGTACCACCAATCGTGCAGCGAAAACGCTATATCTGGAGCAGAGCCGACTACGCTAATTTCTCGCTAAAATTAAGTTCAACCAATTGGAAAAGCTTATTCTAAAACTGCTCAGCTAACGAATGTTACAATCTATTCCTAGAAGTGTACGACGAACTAGCAACAGAACTCATTCCGTCGACTACCTTGCCCTTCAAGAAGAAACACGAACCATGGATAACAGACGAAGTTTTAAAAGCTATTAGAACAAAACAAGAACTTTGGAATAAATATATTGCCTCTGGTCGCCATACACATAGAGAGCTCAAAGACAAGCACAAAGAAGCATGCAGAAATGTAACCAAAACTGAGAGATTAGCAGTGTTAAAATATGAAGAGAACCTAGCTAATTTATATAAAAATGTTGACAATTAGCCCTACACATTAGTTAGTATAGAGATGCCTGGTGTTGCATCTCTTCGTCAATATACTTTATAATTAATGATTGACTAATTTACAGTATTATTGAATTTGTAAAAACATAAAAAAAAAATTATTATTGATTGTAAATTTATTGATTCTAAATAAAATCAAATTCAATTCATATATATATATATATATATATATATATATATATATATATATATATATATATATATATATATATATATATATATATATATATATATATATATATATATATATATATATATATATATATATATATATATATATATATATATAAAGTTCTTAGGAGTTATTATTAACAAAAACCAATCTTGACTACCTCACATAAGGTATAATGAATCAAAAAAAAGCAAAACAAAAAGCATGATGTACTTAAAAAGACCATATTTTCCCTTAAAAACAAATTTAAAAATTTTAACAAAAACTATTCTTTTAGATCTAATGAAATATTTACTTATAAACTCCCTCAGAAATTAACGAAGTATAAAAAGTAAATGTATCAAGGACTAATGATTTGAAAAAGTTTTAAAAATAACTACTTTATTTATGGTTAAATCAGTCAAATCATTTAAGTTTCTTTTAATTAAACAAAATAAATTTTTTAATTTTTTTTTTGCCTTTTTTTTTAGCAAAATGAAAGCCATTTAAAATTTAATATTTGTATTTAATTTTTAATTCTATTTAAATATGTATTTTTATAGCTATATTTAACGATATATATATATATATATATATATATATATATATATATATATATATATATATATATGTATATATATATATATATATATATATATATGTATATATATATATATATATATATATATATATTTTGCCATCATTATTTCTGTATTTTTTTCAGTAATTTCTAAAAACAGTAATATTTTTTAGTAAAAAAAAACAGTAATAATTAAAAGGGCTCTATGAGAAGATTGTATTAATAATTTCATCATTTACATCTTCTTTGAGCTCCTATCTGTTTTTACATATTTTATAACTGTGTATATTTCAAACTATAAATATTACAAATGTATATAATTATAACAAAATATTATAAGCAGAAAAAATAACTAAAAAAAGCAAAAAAACTTTCAATTTATAAATTTAAAAAATAAAAATAGTATAAATCAACATGTTATAAAGATGTTGATTTATACTATTCAACATGTTATAAAGATGTTGATTTATACTATTCAACATATTATAAACAAAGTTAACTGTTTTTTTAGCTTTATTTAGTTTGCTATGCTAAGTCTCCTTTAGCCTTCTTTACTTTTAAAAAACATTAATTACCTGATGTGGAGGCATAGCAAATAAACGCTTTACTGTATTTTCTGGTCTTTCTCGCTGTTGTACAACAAGCATAAAATCTTGTTTATAACCACCAAAAGTAATCACTTGAGACCAATCATAACTGTTTATAATCTCCTAAATTTGTATGATTAAGTCATTAAAATAAATATATTTCAATATTTAACTAGTTCTTTAGAAAGTTAAGAAAACTAATTAAAATTTTAGTAAGGAAGCTTTTTTTTTAAAAACTTATTCAGTCCTAACAAGGTTTCAAACAACCACTATTGAGTTGAGATTTACTAGAAAACAAAGAATAGTTTTAACAAGCAAGGAAGCACTTGGCAGAAGACTTTAAAAGTTGTAGGTTGTTTTTTGGATTTTGTCTAGAAGAAAAAGAGCATCATTGGAATAACCAACCCAAATATGACAACAATATTCCATATGGAGATAAATAAGAGATTTGTAGAGTTTACCTCTACAAAGTACAGGTAAAGATATTTATAAAGGTAAAGATACAGATTTAGAGAGGCAAAGATACAAAAGAATGGAATCATGAGTATGAAAATAGTAACCATCATAAAAAGAAGCAACATCAGCAGATGTTTACTTTGTGATGGATTGTATATATAGTTTTCATGAGAGGTCAGTTGTAAATGATAATCCAAGAAGATGTAAAGCAGAGGAATAAGTGAGAGGAATAAAATTCAGCAATATAAAAATGTCGAAAATATTGTATTAGCTGTTTGCAGTTATTAACTGAGTTTTATTTTGCATTACAATTCACAAGCCACCGCAAGCCCTAAGCTGTAACAGAAGAGAGACTGCCTGTTCTAAGCGATCAGAAGCCACCACAAGCTGTTACAGAAGAGAGACTGCCTGCTCCAAGCGATTCAGAAGCCACCGCAAGCTGTAACAGAAGAGAGACTATTCTAAGTGATCAGAAGCCACCGCAAGTTGTAACAGGAGAGAGACGATCAAAAAGTGAAGACTTTTTATCAAGAGTGTAAAGAATTCGTCAGCAAGTAAAGTCACTTTAGATGTAAGATAGTAAGGAATATCATTAATGTAGATAAGATACGACAGGAACAAGGAAAGAACCTTATTGTACTCAGAAATCACTGGAAATGAAGTGTTGGGTTTTGAGGATAACTTTAATACTGCAGTTAGAAATAAATGATTTAGTAATTTCAACAACTTTTCCAGATAATTTAACCTAAATATTTTCCAGATAGATTTTTAACCTTTTTGAAAACTTTTGTTATGTGAAGAGCAATAGCCCTTGTCTTGCTGCCTCCATCTAATATAAAATAGAAACATTACAGTAGTTAGAAAAGTCAGCTGTAGAAAGAGCAGATTAAAATCTGTATTGATTGTTAGAGCAAAGATTCAAGATGTGATGTTAGGAATTTATTGATTAAACACTCGACGGCTTTGCTAATAATAGAAAGCAGACTGATCAGACGATAGTTAGAGGGCTAATAATAAATAAAGACAATAATTAGAGGGGCCTGAGTGATCTCCAGAGTTTTTAAAAACTGGAACCCCAGATGCCATTTTCTAGCATTTTTCGTCTTACAAAAGTCGTCTCCAGCTATAAAGAAAACTTTCGTAAGACAGAAATATCTGTACCACAAGCAGTAGAAGAGATTAATTAAAAAGTTAATTTAACAACGAAAGCCGGAGTAATTTGAATGTCTAAAAATGGATTAACTGCAATACCAGAAAGAGTATGGCCATTAGATTCAAGATTAGAATATTATTGGAGAATTAGTTCTTCGTAAATAAATCTGCCTTATCCTTGGAAGAGGTAATATGATCATATCCATGAATTAGAGATGGAATGATGGACTTACTTTGGCTGATGACACTGTTGAAAATTTTTCCAGTCTCTAGAATCTAACTTATGAAATAAGATACAAGATTTGTTAAATTGAGAATAATAAAGTCACTCTTTTTTTCATTTTACTATTATACTTTACTATTATATATTGTTTTTTATTATTAGAATTATTTTAGGAAAAACATTAAAAAAATGTTTATTATTAGCTATAATGGCTGCACAAGAAGAGACTTGACTTAAAACTGACAAGAAGGAATAAAAGCTTCAATTGGTATTGAAGGATCCAGGAGGTTATGTAGAAGGCTCATTTATCAACGGAGAGACATAAGACATCAGCCTAAGAACCATCACAAAGAAAACATGAAAAGAATCTCATTCAGATTTAGGGTAATAGTAGGTAGTATGATCATAGGGTTAACCAAAAGAAGAAGTAAAAGATCTAAGATTTATAGACACCATATTGTAAATTGTTGATACCATCTGGTTTAACTCTCATAACAAACAATGCACATATGGATGAGGCTAGCAAATAAAGTAAAACACAAGCGGTATAACTTTATTATAAGTAATAAATATAAATACACAAACAATGAATTATAACTGGTTAAGTGAATATGAAACAGTTACTGGCTCTATTGTCAAATACTAAATCTAGTGTATAATGACGCAAAACTCTAAAACACCTATTTTATGACATGAACAACCTGTTGCTAGGGGCAAATTCTTAATGTATTATATGTTTCAGTGAAAAAAATTATTTTTTATTTTATGACTTAGACAATATTAAATTTATTTTTTAACACCCTGTCATAAACTTGGATTTCGTTACTGGTTTCCCTATCTACCCCAACTGCATATATTTTAGACAACTACATACCTTATTCTTGGAAAGTATTTGAATTTGCATTTCATATAGTGCAATCCAAACATCTGCTGAATTGTTATTAGAAGTGGATTGAAGTAGCTTCTCCTGAAAAAAAAAAAAAAAATACACATTTATAGGTAAACATATTTACACAAGTATGCATGTGATAGAAACTTAATTGTATGCTAAATATTAACAATTAATTGGAAATTTCATTAATCATATTTTTTTATACACAATTATAACTATTTTTGTTTTTTTAATGTTATAATTTCTTTTTATTTACAAATAAATAAAAGAGTTATTTGTAAACAAAATAACAAACATTTAAGAATTAATTTTTGATTTAGAAAATTTAAAATTTTCTAGATAAAATAATTCTTGATTGGTAATTTTATATATAGTACCAGACACTTTTACTTCAATTTTTTGAATGTAATTCTAACAAATAAATAAAGTTTATTTTTCGATATTCTACTCTTTTGCTCAAGCACAACCAAGTATTTGATTGTTTTGCTTATGCACAAACACACATTTATTTTATGTAAAAATATATAGCATCAATTATAAATTGGTCTGTAAAGTATAGCTGCAATTATAAATTGGTCTGTACCGTATATATATAATAATAATAAAGATAAAAATAAAAAAAAAATAAAAAAAAAAAAAAAACGACCATTAGCTACACAAAAATTATAGTTCTATTCTAAAATGAAAAATAATTCTATACCTCTAACAATCAGAAAACAATTTAAATTTTCAATTTCAGCTTGACCAAATGTTTGCATGATAACAAATTTTGTTATCATGCTTATCAATCATCATAGTCAATTCTTTAACTATAGAACTCCATTATTGTTCAAATTTTCAATTGCTTTACAACAGATGCACAGTATAAAGAATTTAGTGCATTTTAACTTTTGGAAATAAATCAAATGGCATTTGTAAATATGGAATAATTATCCATTAAAATACATAATTTAATTTTGACTGGCTCAATACAACATGAATATTACATCATGCTAAATCATGCGTGCTGATTAGGGTGTCCCAGAAACACACTTTTTTTTTTTGAGGATACCTCTCAAATTTTTCTCATTCTCTGATATCCCCTGAGGCTAAAAATAAACAAAAAAAAAAAACCCGTTGTCAAAAAGTGATATCTGTAAAATTTGAAAAGATTTTTTGAAAATAAATGTCTATTATGTCAATGTTCGATAAATTTGTAATGAAATTTTTCTGATGTTATATTTTATTTTTAATAAACTTAGTGATGATAGTTTAACAATATTATTAGCGTGATAAAATGCCAATTTAAGTCGTCTGTGGTCAATTAAAAAGTTAAATTTAATTATGCTCGATTTGATCATATCATACGTTTTTGAGATTTGTAATACATACATGTTTACTTTTATTGTCATGCTACATAATGCATTTTACACATAGCTAAAAATTAAAAAAAGATTCAATGAATAATATGATTGTTTAATGAATGATTGAATGAATAGATAAACTAAAGTATCTTATATAATTTAATATTTAATAGTAATTTCTAAAATGGACCGTCATTGTTAGAAAGGCAAGAACAAAAGAAAAAAGAGGAAGATACAGACTAATCCCATAAGGCTACTGTTTCTTCTCAAGTATCCTATCAACCAGCTGCCCACGAACCAACTCCCCAGCATTGGAAATGTGCTCAGATATATAAAGTTTATCAAATCTTCCAAGACTTTAAAGTTTAAATCTACAAAATCTGTTGTAGCTTGTCCTAAACGTTTTCCAGGCAAAGATCTTATCTGCAAGGGTGGATCCTGTAAAGATCCCAACCATAAATGTGTTACTTCTCTTGTAATGGATGTGTGGAACTAAGCTGGTTTTGGCAAACTTCTCATTTCTGGAGCTGCTGTCAAGTAGAAAATAAAGTAATTTTTAATTATGTAAATAAACAAATAAATAAATCAAAAACAAACAAATAAATAATTGATTACCAATATAAATAAATAAAAAATAACCAATATTTATGTAATTAGTAAACTTCTTTTATGTATAATCAGGGATAAGATTCTGAAGCTTTACATTAAGTATTGCAAACTAATTCAACTGAGAGATCTAAACTGGGATTCGAGCATTAGTAGATTCACTAAGATACAGGAAGAGTTCATTAAGGAGAGCAGCAAACTCCTCGACATATCTGTGGGGAAATTTGATCCAATCATCGATTTCATTGCCAGAAGGCCAAGGCAGAATACATTCAGTTTTTTTTAGATCAAAAAGAAGATAGAAAAATGCATATTACTACAGAGGTAGGCAAAGAATTTGAAAAATCTGTTAAAAACAGACAGGATCGGTGGCAGAGAATGAAGAATATGAAGATTACAGAAGTGAAAAAAGGACAAAAAAGAAGGTAACTAGTTTTAAATGAACTTGAGGCTTCCTTTGAATCTGATGCTGGTTCTTCTGCATCCGAGTCAGAAGTTGTAATTTCCACAGATGAAGATTCTGTCGATGAATTACTCCAAAACTCTGATTCTATAGTAAAAGGCAAGGTAAATAAAAGATTGTATTAAAATGTAAAGTTGGTTGTACTAATTTTGAGTAAACTTAATCAAACTGAATTCAATTAGATTAGAAATATCATAACTGTTTATCATGTAGATAATGATAAGTATCAGCTCTGAGGATCTGGTGGATTATATTTTTAAAGTATCTGCTCAATACAGGGTCAGGATTTGACCTCAAACCGCAATCATTGTAACAATCTGCAATAAAGCAGGCATAAATCTTGAGGATGTGCCTATCTCCAGAAGGTCCATTCATCGAAAGAGATTCAAGAAGATCGAAGATCTAGGCAAGAATAAATAGTAGGATATAAAATTATTGAAAATAATGAAGATCAAGTAAAACTAGGATAAATAAAGATTAAATTATATAGGTGATAAAGTTATTTTAATTACTAGGAGACCAGATAAGACAAGATATAGTGGAAAGAGGCTTGTCCTGCACTTTGACAGCAAACAGATCAAAGAGATAGAGGAGAACCTAAACATTACTGTTACTGTTGAAAGGATTGCAATCAGTGTTACATCACTGATATTGATGACACAAATGACATTCTCCTTGGAGTAGTTCAAGCTGAAAGTTCCAAGGGAATTGACCAGGCAGATGTGTTCTTAAATCTCATAGAATATTACAATATTGTTGATCAGATCTTTGCCATATGCTGGAGTTACACACCTCTCATTTTATGGAGGCTCTTACTGGTGAGAAAACAAAGGGGCCAAGGAGAGCACTCTATGTAAGACTACAGAAAACCTAGCCAGACATCAAAGAGGAGGTAGACAAGATGGAGGAGATCATTAGGTTTGATTGGAATGAGCTACAGGTTGGATCATCCTTGTACAACATTGCAAGGGAGGCCCTGGAATTAGGCAAGAGGGCACTGACCATAGAGACATTTAACAGGGGGGACTACAAGAAACTTTGTGAGCTAGTTGTCTTCTATTTGGGAGGAGATGTGTAGAGTTGCAACTCAAAAAAAACAGGCCTGTCCTAAAAACATGTTTTTAATGGGTTTTTTTGTTTTTTTTAGGTGTCCATTAAATTTTATATATCAATTATCCTTTAAAAAGTTACAGTGTCAGTAAACCTTCAAAATATACATGTTTTTTATTAAATGTAATGTATTTTACCCTATATAATATTTCTTACTAACTTATAGAGTTGCAACCCAAAAAAACGGTTTTTTTCTTCTTAAAAACTGTTTTTTATAGTTTTTTTTATTTTTTTAGTATTTATTAAATTTAAGATATTAATAATACTTGAAACAGTTTCAGAGGCATTAAACCTTCAAAATATGAATGTTTTCTATTAAATAAAATGCATATTTAAAAAAAAAACAGTATTAAATATTAAAAAAAAAATTAAGTAATTTTTTTAATATATCTCAAAAAAACTATACTAGTAGCTACTAGTTAATTGTAAGTATAACACTACTGAATGAATGAAATAAAAATGTTATTTCAGCAGTGTTATTTCATTCATAAAAATGAATGAAATATCACTGCATTGCAAAATACAAAAATGAACCAAAAGTTATATAAAATTTACTTTAATGTTTTATTTACTTTTGTTTATTACTTTTGTAAAATTTTAATAGTTTATTTCTTTATTTAAATATTTCAATTTTAAACAGAGTTTAAAATTGAAATTTTAACTAGTTTTAATTATTGGAATTTAAAATTGAAATAGTTTGGTTTATTTTGAAGATTTAATTTTGTTTTTTATAAGTTTTTTTATCTTGGATTCATTTGAGTTTAGAAAATTTAAATCATTTTTTTCAAATGTTTATTCAAATTGCAATTAGATAGCTAAAATTTTATTTATTCAAAAAGTATTCAAGTAAATAAAAATAACACAATAACTAAGTTTGTATAACTAATGAAAAAAACTTAATATTAAACAATTTTAAAAATATTGTTTATATTTATTTAAAAAAAAAGAAATCTAAAAAAAAAAATGCCAGGCAGAAAGAAATGTTTTGTAGCTACATTGTTCAATGAGGCACCTTTAGAATCTGGAGGTTCTAAAATTCAACAAGTTATATGCGAATTTTGCAGCTTAAAGCTATCAAAAAATGGCACTCGAATGACGGAGCACATTGCAAAATGTATGAAATGTGGAGATCAAATAAAAAACAAATATTTGAACGATATACCTTTTAAACAAAAGAAAGTTCAAACTGAACTAATGATGGAAGAAGATATTCTTGAAAACTTACCTATTCAATGTATGGAAAAAAAGGAAAAAATATGTTTATCATCTGCTATATTGCAAATTCCAATTGAGTCCTTCTTTCGAACCCCAAGCTGTTGTGGAAACCAAAGTAGGTCTACAACCCCTAAGTTTGGAGACTGTAAGCCAAATAAAACCAATTCAGATAAGCCTCCCTTGAAACGATTGCATTCTTCAACAAGAGTTCCATTCACACCTCAGAAAAATAAAATTGCATCCTAGATTTTCTCGGACAAAATGACTAATGAACAAATAGTAAGAATTATATTTAGAATATTTAATACTTTCAAATATTTAGCAAACTTTATTTAGTACATAAGTAATTTTTGTAATAACAATTTTTGTAAATTTCATGTTTTTACAGGATGAATCGCAAATGGATTTAGCACGCGCTGTCTATGGTACTTAGTGCTCATTAAGAGTTTTTGAAAATAAACTATGGATAGACAGCTTTGCAAAATTGAGACCTGCATTTAAACTACCTAACCGTGTTATGTTGTCTAATTCCCTACTTGAAAGGGTTTATAATGAAACCTCAACTACCGTTAAAGAACTTGTGGGAACTGCTTTAAGTGTAGCAATTTTGTGTGATGGGTGGAGCAATATCAGGCAAGGAAAATATGATTTAAAATAGTAGGACTATTTATCTATGTTCTGATTTGTGCACTAGTATAGGAGTATTCAATACCTAGATACTTTTAAACGTTATATAACAAAATTATGTAACAATGTAAGCTACACATATATAATTTAGGTGCATTCTAACTTCATGTGTATAATTCATAAATAATAAAAATCAGTAATAAAGATAGATTTTACTATTTACAGGAATGAAGGAATCATTAATTTTGTTGTAACGGTACCTCAACCTATACTTTGGACCAGCATAGAAACAGGTAGTCTTTTTAGATTAATTTTAGTTATCATGTCTTCAGAATTGTCAGATAGCAAGTTTTATTTTATATTCTCCAAAGTTGTAAAGTTTTCAAAAATATTAAAATTTTTATAGTTTATTATAATTATTAAACGTATAACTCTTTATTTAGGCGCAGAAAGTCATACTGGCGAATATATGGCAAATATAGTTAAAAAAATAATATGCGATGTTGGACCTATGAAAGTTCTTGGTGTTTGTACTGATAATGCAGCCAATATGAGAAAAGCATGGCAACTAATAGTTACTGAATTTCCTCACATATATCCTTATGGATGCCTGGCACATACCTTAAATTTAATTTTTACTGATGCAAGTAACTTGAAATCAATAGCAGATTCCCAAAGAAATTGCACAATGGTGGTAAAAGGGATAAAGAACTCTCAAATTTTATCAGCTTTGTTAAAACAACATCAGCAGAAATCAGGACAAATCATTCAACAATCACTAAAGCTTCCAGTAACAACTAGGTTTATTAAAAATTAATTTTATAATAAAATTAAACATAAAAACATAAAAAATAAAACATAAAAAGTATTATTATAAATTTATATTACATTATAAATCATAATACTTAGTATGGAAATAACATTAGGCAAATAAATATTTAATTATAAATAAATATATCTTTCAGATGGGCTTCAATAATACATTGTATGGAAAGTCTTCATAACAACAGATTAGCACTACGGGGATTAGCTATTGACGATGAAGCAAAATCTCTTGCTAAGCCTATTTAAAACCTATTGTTGTCAGAAGTGTTCTGGGATAAAGTGGATGGGTTTATCAAGTTATTAAAACCAATAGCCATAGCCATTGCAGCAGTTGAAGGAGATAAATTAAGTCTCTCCATTGTTGCAAAAACATTTTCAGATTTAGAAAAGTCTTTTTAAGACAATATCCTTTGCAGTCCAATTCTAAAAAGCGAGGAAAATGCTATGATGGAAATAATTGCCAAAAGAAGGAAATTTCACATTCGAAACATTCATCCTGCTGCAAATTTAGTGGATCCACATTATAAAGGATGTCATATCTCTGGAGATGAAATGGTGAGTATTTTCAGAATTTAATCCTCATTTAAATTAATTGAAAAAAAAGGAAATTATATTTAAAATGAATTAAGATGCCTTATTTAAAACATCTTCTTTAGATTGATGCCATTGAAACGCTACATAAATTAGGAAAAATGGATTCTTCTATTAAAGAATGTGATGACAAAATTTTGGGTGAGATAGCTGATTATAGATCAAACAAAGGACTTTTTGCAAAACCTTTTATATGGGCTTCAGTAAAACATTCATCTCCTGTAAGTTGGTGGAAGGGAATATGTTGTTCTTGTGCTCCAATACTATCAAATATTGCAAGTAAAATTTTATTACTTCCACCAACAAGTGCTGCAGTCGAAAGATCATTTAGTAGACAATCTTGGATCCACAATCAAAAACGGAATAGATTAACAAATGACAGAGCTTCAAAATTAGTATTTATATCACATAATTTACAACTCAAAAATCTAAAATGCAATGCAGAATCATCAACAAGTCAAAGCCAAGAATTTTTTCTGGACAATGGTACTTCACAGAGTTTAGAGTCAGAGGTATCAAGTGACTCTGAAGAATACAGATTTGACTTTACAATAGAAGACCTTAATGAACAAGAAAGCCAGAATACAGAGTCTTTTGTTAATTAAAAATAAATTTTTCAAGTGATGTACTATATATTTATCATATATCATGTTACTATTATATATTGTATTACATTTATAATAAAAATAGAAATTAAATAAAAATAAATAATTTTTTTTAATCTAAAAAAACAAAAAAAACAATAAAAAACAAAAAAAACACAAAAAAAACATGTTTTTTTTGCAAAAAAAACACAATTAAAAAAAAACGGTTTTTTTTGCAACTCTAGAGATGTGCCAGGATTTCATTTTTATCAACCTGGAGCCTGCCATGAAGCCAAGTATAGAATCAATATCAATAATTTATAGTATATTATCAATAATTTTTGTGTTTAGGGGACAGTACATTTTCAAGTTTTTCTTACATATTTAATAATAATAATAATTTATTCTAAAGGTTCATGGCAGATGCTTTATACCTGTTGACTCTGAGGATGACTAAGAAGGTAGCTCAGGTGATGAATGAGAAATAGAAGAAGATGTTAAAGACAACGGCATTCTTTGTTTTTGTATGTTATGGGCCCTTGTTCTTAAAATCCTGTATGACAGACAAGTCGACTTCAAATGACTTGGCTGCCTTTAAGTCATCGTTTGACATAAAGGACCACTACCCAAAACTTGGACAGGCCCTTCATTTCAGCATGCAGCAACATGCTTGGTATTTAACAGAACAGTTAGTTATTTTGTTCCTAGCTGATGATGATATCGATGACGAGGTGAAGAAGAAATTGTTGGAGAAGTTGGTCAAGTGTAATGTCCCTGACCAGTTTCATATGGGGAAACCAAAGCTACCGATTATTAGCAGGTCAACAGAGCTTACTGAGCTGGTAGGTTCCCAGAGCTGGATTTTGTTCAGGGTATGTGGGATCCCTTTTGAAAAGGTGGAGAAGTGGATCAGCGGAGATGCCAGTCAGACATTTGATATATTTAAAAGGTTTTTGAAGTCTATTAAATGTGTCAATGACTGCGCTGAAAGGAATATGTGACTAATCCAGGACTTTGTTGGAGGCTACAGGTCGGACAACATGAAACAGAACCTCATGCTGGTTGGCAGAGATACCAGAAAAAAGCTGAAGAAGGACCTGACAAAGAAACAACTCAAAAATATTTAATTTTTTAAACTGGAAATGTATATTTTCAAAAGAGTTTCTAAAATACATGATTTTTTCCAAAAAAATTGCATTTTTTTTGAAAAATGAAATTTTACAGATATCACTTTTACTAGGACAAAAAAATTTTGTGTGGTATTTTTAGCCCATTTAGACCTTAGAGAATGGGAAAAGCTTGAGAGGTATTTTTTTTTTTTTTGACACCCTTGTGCTGATTGTTGGATTGTTTATTAACGCAAACATCACCTTGTGCTTGACTTAAGCATAGCTTAATTTTATATTTTTATCTGAGACATACTTTTGATGGCTTTTTAATTATTAAATCAAAAAAAAAAAATCATACACGAATTTTGCAATTTTAAATTCCTTAGCAATTATATACTTCAGCTTTTCCAAATTTTATAAATACTTGGGCAAGATCATTTTCTAAACATTTTTATTTTTAAATTTTTAGAATAGAATGACTAAATATGTAAACAAAATTTTTTATAGTAAAAGAGTTTATTTGTTAGTTTTTTTTTCTTATTTTTTATTTTTAAATGTTAATTTCTTAGTTTATTTAAAATGTTTATTTTCCTGGAATATTGCAGCAAAACTATAAAAAACTATAAAAAAACAACCAATGAAATAAAAAAAATAACCTAATAAAATAAAAAATAAATAAAAAAATAAACAATTTATTAAAAAAAACAAATGAATAAAAAAAAAAAAACTTGTTAAACAAAATACTTTATTTACTAATATAATACTATATATTTTACTTTATTGTTTTAACTAATATTAATAGTACTATATTTTTTATTTTTTACATTGTATTTTTTTTCTTAACCAATGCTGAGGGGGATACTACAATCCATAAAGCTTACTCCTATCATTTTTTAAAAACTGTTGTTATAACCGTCTCACAACACTTTGAAAACATACTCTGAAACATAAACTTTAGGGAGCAATACTAATGCACAGAGAAACAAGTTGAAAAAAACTACATACAATTAAATGCAGCAAACTAATATATCACTATATAGGGTAAAGGAAGGTATGTTCGTGATATATGTAATTTCGTGATATTTCGCTCGGCATTTGTAGCGAACATACCTATTAGTCAAAAACATCGAAATTGCTTCAAATGGTACCCCGGGGTACTACTGTCGATTCACAAATAGTCGTTGGGTGCGTGTGATACGTCAATTGTTTACTATCAGTTTGTACATTCTTTAGCATTATTTAACGTGCGTTCAGCACATTTGTTTGGAGTACTTGTCCAACATTTTTATTTCCAGACTTGTGTTTTAAGGTAAGTAAATTATTTTTATTAAATATTAAACTAGAAAAGATGCTTGATTTAATGGTAAAACTTTTGTTTTTTTATTAACTTCCTATAACTTATGATTCCTTATCGCAGTTACACATTTTCTTAACATTTTCACCTCAAATGAATTTACATTTTTAATCATGTTTCTTTTATTAAATATAATGACATTAAAAATTGTTTTAAGCACGATATAACTATATAGTTAAATGATAATAATATCTTTCTCTATACGAATCTGCAAATATTTTTGCAGTAAAGCCTATCACGAAATTACCTACTATCACGAAATTACTTACTATCACAAAATTACATTACTGTAGAAACTAGTTAAATAGGACTGGGTCCTAGTCAATAATGCATTGCGCGCAATAATGCATTTGCCTGTGATATTATTCATGGATTCACATGCATCACACATTAACATGGATGTTATATTACTTGCAAAAGAAAATGAAATATATTTATTTACATTTCCAGCTCATACTAGTCATTTATTACAACCACTAGATGTAGGAATATACAAGCCACTTAAGTCAAACTGGGCCACTAGCTTAAATGACTTTATGAGGGAAAATCCTGGAGAAAAACCAAATCGGACAACTTTTCATACAATATTGAATCCAGCATTTATTAAAAGCTTTTCTAAAAAAAATATAGAAAATGCATTTAAAAAACGTGGCATTTGCCCTTTAAATAAAAATGCCATTCCTCCAGAAGCAATAGCTCCATCTCAATTGACAAACAGAGAGATTCAAAGTACAGAAATTCAACCACACAGTAATACTGCTATACAAACATTGTTAACTATTCCATCTGTAGAGCCAACCACACCTAACCCTAATAGGCCAAAAAGGGATTCAAGTGCAAAGTGTCTGACTCCTCCTGATCAACCTATTCCATTAACTTCAAAGGATTCTATTCCTGTATGTTCTAAAAAAAGTAAAAAAAATAAAAATGCTTCAAAAGATGATGATTGGGAGTGCGGTGTTTGTAAAAAAAGTTACAACAGTGATGTAAAAAAAAAAAAATGGAAAAAAATGGGTGCAGTGTTCCTATTGTTTAGTACCTTATCATGAGAGTTGTCAAACATATGAGGACATTGGTGAAGTATTTATGTGTGATACATGTTGTCAACAAGAATGTGATTTAGAAAAATAAGTTAATCAGATATAAGTATGGTTAATATTATAGTTATTATATTAAGAGTTTTTTGTAGGTCTGTTATTTTATTTTCTAAGCTACCTATGTTAAAAGTATATTTTTTTTATATATAAATATAAAGTAATGAAAGTATTATTATAATTTTGTTAACTTATAAGCCTGACTATATTTATATTTTATGAACTTAAAGTCTGATTGAATAGTTATGAATTCAAAACAAGTGTTGATACTTTTTGTTATATTATACCAGATGTTATACTTAATTAATAAAGAAAAATTTAAATATTATTGTGTATTCACGAAATTACCTAACCACTATCACGAAATTAAATATCATATCACAAAATTACCTAACTTTTCTCAATGACTTTTGAGCTTTTATAAAAACTTATCAAAGGACTTAAAATCCCAAAACTGCATAGATTCTAGTAACTTTACTCTATGTACATCAAACAATTAAAGTAATTAAGTAAAATTACTGAAATTGACTTTGTAATTACACATCTAGTTAATTTATCACGAACAGACCCTCCTTTACCCTATATATATATATATATATATATATATATATATATATATATATATATATATATATATATATATATATATATATATATATATATATATATATATATATATATATAAAACTTCTAATAAAAATTATAAAAAAAATTTTATTTTTAATTAAACTTTAAATAAATTAATCAAAATATAACTATTTTTTTCTCATCTTTATTAATGATTGATTCTTTCTCAAAACTTGTTAAATGTGACAACGCCGGTTTTTCCACTGAGGCCTTTTATATATATATATATATATATATATATATATATATATATATATATATATATATATATATATATATATATATATGTATATATATATATATATATATATATATATATATATATATATATATATAAAATTAAAGAATAAATACCTGAAGTTTCAACAAACAAGTAATTTAAACACATTAAATAGTGAATTATTTTTGAACAAAAGAAGATAAAGCAAAGTCAGCATGCTAATTTATACTTAAATAGCACAGAAAAAAAAAAAAAGAAGAATAATTATGTAGAATAATTAAAAGATATCAAAATAATAATAGAGTTGAATTTATCAAAAAATCTGAGAGAACTGCGACCAAATTATCAGTTAGTCTGTTAAAAAGTTGAAGAACATTTTTATCTACAGTTTCTTACAAAAGTTTAGAATCAGTTTAGTATTTTTTAGGTAAATCCATAATTTATTGAAAAGGACATACACAAAGCAAAGATTTAATTTATGTTATATACATACATGTGTGTGTATATAACATAAATTAAATCATACCTTTGTGTATGTCATTTGTGTAAGCCTTTTCTGATAAAACATTTTAAAATGTCAACAAAAAAAATTAGCTATTTTAGTGTTTAGAATTAATTTGCATTACATATTTAAAATCATGTAAAAGTTTTATTAAATTTTAAATCTAAATGTTAAAGCTACACATTAAAATAACAAATGTTATTTTAAACAGAGAGTTTTACTTCTTAGTTATCACATTTAATTGTATTTATACCTTAATTTTTTAAATTAAACAACATATTTTTTATAATTTGGCAATACCTTTGCCATGAAAAGCTTGCTTCCATATAAAGGTATTGATTTAACAACACTCATATACATTTCACAGCATTCAAGAGATGTTTTTCCTTTCAAAGTGGACCAAATATCTGCCACATTTTGAATTATTTTTCTAAATTAAAAAAAGAATTTTAAGTTTGTTTATTTCCACTTTTCATAGCAAAAGTTTAAATTTATTTTATCTACACTTTCTATAACACATCAAGTTTATCTACACTTTCTATAACACATCAAGTTTATCTACACTTTCTATAACACATCAAGTTTATCTACACTTTCTATAACGCATCAAGTTTATCTACACTTTCTATAACACATCAAGTTTATCTACACTTTCTATAACACATTAAGTTGTAAAGTTTACTTTTTTATTGATGAATTAAGAATCTTATTAAAATCAGGGTAATTGATCATCAGTTCTTCTATCATTTTAAAATGTTCAACATAGTCTCCACATTCAATCTAAAATCAGGATATAAAAATCCACATATAAAAAAAACAATACAATTTCAAAAACATATGTTAAACTTTAACACCATGGCTTAAGATAAAAAAATATAAACAATAGAATTTTAGATTACTTTACTATTTATCGAATTAATAACGAGGTCATTTTTTATTAAAAATAAACAAGAAACCATCTTTCATTTAAAGTAAAAAAAAAAAGTTTTCTAATTTAGTGACCCTCCCCTTAAGAACTTAATAAACATAAGGGCATAATTTTTGAAATATTTTTGTTCATGGACATAATTTTTAAAATATTTTTGAAAATTTTTGAATAATAGTAATATCAATCAACATTAAAAATAAACTTGAGTTGTTGAGTTATCAAGACCAAAAAAAGTTTACATCAATTATAAGTTAAGTATTTAAGTAGATATGAATTATAATATAAGAAGTAAAAAACTTAATAAATAGATATGAACTTAGTATAGGTAGCTATGCACTTAATAAGTAGCTATGAACTTAATATGAGTAGCTATGAACTTAGTATAAGCAGCTATGAACTTAATATGAGTGGTATAGAATTGAAGATTAGTAGCTAAAATCTAAAAATTAGTAATAAGAATCCAAATATGACAAAACCGTATTTAAAACTATGATTGAGTTCACTTATCTACAATGACTAAAACTACAAGAGTAATTTCTTAAAAAAGAGTTAGCTAACTGTACACAATTTTATTGAGTTTTAAAACATATTCAGGTAAATATTTTTGACAGTAGTTTAAAAAAAAAATTCATAACAGGTCTATAGGTAAATAAAATAGCTCTATGAATATGTAACAGTTCTGTGAATATCCAACAGTTCAATAAATGGATACCAGTTTTTATGAGCTGTTACACATTCAAAAAGGTGTAACAGATTATATGAATAACAAATCATCAACTGATATTTTATAAGATATGTTTTATTTTACATTTGTACAGATGTAAAATAAAACACATCTTATAAAAATTCAAATAACCTCAGATCTCAAGAGAAATATAAACAATTTATGAAGTTTTAAAATAAAATAAGAAATAAACTTCACCTGAGAATAGAGAGCAGTAAGTTTAGCTAAGTTGTTTGCTGTTGGTACCAAATAACCACATCTGATATATTGTGCTACCTAAATTATTAAATTTTTATCGATCAAATTAAAAAAAAAAATTTATACCCAGATAGTCATTAAAATATACCTCAGCAGGTTTAAGTTAAAAGATTCAACAATAATTCAGTCAAAATAAACTTGAAGTCTTTCAATTAAGAGTATTTCACAATTCACAAGATTTACAAAAACACATTGAATTAAAAGTTGCTTTTAATACTTATAATACACACTACTTTTAAAACCATAAAAATTGTGTGCTAAGGGGACTTAAAATCACAAAAATTACAATTTGCACAACTTTATTTTGTGGTAAATTACAATAAAAGCATAGCAATTTATAGTACATATCAATAAAAAGCCTCAGAGTGACATTACAGTAGGAGCTCTAAAATGAGTCCAGGTGCTCTCAGATGGCTGGAACAGAAGACAATAAGAAATTTTGATATTGTTAAGTCAACTAATTAAATAAAAGCTTGTTTGTCAACTAATCTACATACATGGCTTCAGAACATCAGATGCAACATTAAAAAAATTTAGTTTTAAAACCGATCTATAAACTTTAACCTCATTTTATTAAAGATCAATAATTTTTCACCTCAAAAATACGGAGAAGTATTTAAACTTTAATCTTATAAAACATAAATAATCTTTCACCTCAAAAACATGAAGAAGCTTTTCTTTTTCAGTAAGAAGATTAATCTTACTCAGAAAAAACAATCTAAACATTAAATTAACATTTCTCATTTTTATCACCTAGTTAATTTATTTTAAACATCAACATAAATAATTGACTTAAAAATGAAAACATCAATGACCTGTTTCTGTATATAAATTTAATTCCACTTGATCTCTTTAGTTTGTCAACATTAAATTGATGAACTACATTCTCCCATTTTGATATTGCATCACAAACCTATATAAATAAAACAAAAATTATTTATTAGACGCACAATTTCCACGCAAAAAATATGTTGTAACACACAAAATAAACTTAACCTTAACATTACCCTGCAGATAGTGTTGGACTTTAGTTACTGGATTGTCAGTGTACAATGCATATCCATTTTCATTATTAGGTCGCATACCAATTTCCTAAATTATACAATAAATAATGTAAAAACCTGATAAATGAATTAAAATCTTTTTTAAATTCTTATTTTTATATAATAATAATTTGTAAAAATGCTGTTGTAGAAAAAAATAAGAAAAAAAGAAAGTAGTATACGTCATTAATTCTTTTACATAACTCATTAACAGTAGTTGAACCATCTAAAGTAAACACCTACAAAAAACAAAAATTTATAAATTTTTTTTTGGGGGGTTGCTTAAGACCCTTGAACATTTGAGAGTGTCATTTTTGAACATTTAAGCATTTTTGAAACATGGAGCAATATTTAAACTTAAGCAAAACTTTTATTTAAATAATATATCATTTTTTTATAATTATTTTCTAAAATTATTTAAGATTTTAATAAAAATGAACAATTTTTTGTGAAAATTTTTATATAGTTTCTTTTTTTGGACCCAGGTGGACAAACATTTGAAGAATCTTTTTGTTGTTAAAAATATTAGGGACATGTTCAATATTCAAGCTAATTATTTAAGATCTCACCAGAATTAGGATCATCATGATATGTCTACCTATTACTAGCAGCATGGTAAAGTTAACTCTGACTAAAAATAACTCCTGCCTTGGGGCTTTTTTGGTTGAGCATCTACAGATGGTGCATCATAAAAGTATAACTCCTTAAAAATAAAAATATAACTTAGAATAAATTTTACAAATTTATACTAAGCATTCACTTGGTAAATGCTTAGTATAATACTAGGCATTTACTTAGAAAAGATTTAGTATAAATTTTTAACCAGGTCTAAATCTTCTGACTTTTATGCACTTTCTGATGCTAAGATTAATTATTATAAGATTATCAAATCTTGTATTTTATCTTAGAAATTATGTTATAAATACTTTTTAAAACTCCTTAACAATGTCATCAAAAAAGACAAGTCTAACATTCCATTTCTCATACAAGGACCTGATCTTATTACCTCACCCAAGGACAAATTAGAACAACTTGCAAAAAATGTTTCCTCTTGAATTTAACAACTGCACATTTCCTGTCATCTCAAAGAAACAGATTAACCCACTGTTAGATATCCAAATCACTCCTGTTTTTGTTTCTAAGTAAAACAAATTACAAGTTGTAGAAGAATTTCACAGAAATTCTTCTACAACTTGTAATTTGATTAACATTCCTGCCACTGGAGATTGCACTGACCATGCTAACTATTACACATAATTAGATTAACAACCCTGTCACTGGAGACTGACCCTGACTATCACACATAGTCTTTTTACTATTATTAGTCTTTAAATTTTCAATTAACAATCTTCTATTATTTATTTAATTTTATAATTTTATTTCATCTTGAGCCTAACAACTGACTCTCTGACGATGAATGGATTTCAATCCACTTGCTCTACTGCTGCCTTATTAACTGACAGAAAGGTTTTATTGTGCATTAAATGGAAGTGGAAAGTGCACTAAATGGAAGTGGAAAGTGCACCAAATGGAAGTGGGTGAGGAATGGAAAGTGTGCATTAGATGGGAGTGGGTCAGGTCAGGTTATCCTGGTCAGGTCAGGTTATCCTGCTACTGGTAACATGTAATCCAGTATAACCTGCTTCATGTCCTGCTGCCTTTAAGGATATGTTATTTTAGGCAAAGGCTAGGAGAAGCCAACTTCAACTTAAAACACCCCCTGACTTGGGGCTCTTGGTTGAGTAAAGGCTACAGATGGTGTCTCGATAAAAATACTCATCTTGGGCAGATGTTAAACGCATTTGGCTACTGTCTTGTAGAAGGCCTCCTAGGCAAAGACTTAAGGGGTAAATAGATTCTATCTGTTGGCCAGCCTTGCACCCCTTCCTTATCTATTAGGCTGGCGCAGATGTAATACATTGTTTCCAGTTTAGGATGTTGAATGCTGGATCTTCTTGAAACAATACATGGGTTTTGCTTGTGTCTCTGTTTTTATGACTAGGCAACTCATTCTACTATCTCCTAACGATGAGGGTACAGCTCTAAAATTCAGTTTTATGGTTCTGAGGCCGGCTGGTAGTTAGGTTTCCCGAACTCTGTGGTAACTCTCAGAGAGGCTGATTCCATCAACAATTGAAAAATATGACTACTAACAGTTTCATGTTGCGCAAGGATGGTGTCCCTGTTTGTACTTTTGATGTGCATTGTTGAGGCCGCATTTGGAGCCTTTTGTTACAGCTTTGGGTTTAATAGTAATGAGGCAATTGCTTGGACTATTAAATGGTGTATTAAGTACTATCCATGCTTTGCGTCAAGTACTTTAAAATATTTAAAATTACTAAAGTACCAAAAACTATAAAGCACAAAAAACCATAGCCATCACCAAGTTCTCTAAACCTATATCATTCACTAATAATCATGGTCTTCAAAGTAACTTTTTTTTTGTTGAGTATCATCTCTTACAAAATTCACCAAACCTACTTGCTCTTTGTGAGACTAATTTGAGTTCAACTGTCTTATCTTATGATCAAAGTGTTGATGGTTATCTTCTTTTAATTTGTAAAGACTCCAATAGTCACATGCTTGGTCTGGGCATTTACATTAAGAATTCACCCATTTGTCTGGAAACTAGATTTGAATCCACAGACTATTCTTTTATGTTCTTTTATTTAGCACCGCTTCACTCTATTGCCTTTCTCTTTGTTCTATATCGCTCTCCTTCATCTCAAGACTTTCAATGTTATTTGCACTCTTTTCGATGTTATTTCTGATCAAATTGACTAAGCCTCTCTCTTTATCCACCAGCTAATATCATTGTTGTTGGTGACTTTAATGCTTATGACACTGAATGGCTTGGTACTAGCGTCAGTGACTCTGCAGGCATTAAAGCCCAAAACTTTTGCCTTTCTCAATCCCTAACTCAAATAGTCAACTTTCCAACTCGCTTTCCAGACAACCCGAATTATTTACCTTCTCTACTCGACCTATTTCTTGTTTCTGATCCTAGTCAGTGCTCAGTTTCTCCCCATTCACCCTTAGATGCTTCTGATCACGGTTTTATCTCTCTAAAACTATTATCTCATTCTTCTTCATCATCAGAATCCCCCTATCGTTGTACCTCTAATAAATACCTTATGACTGGGACTCTTTTTAGGATTTTCTTCATGATGGCTCTTGGGTAGAAATCTTTCACCTTCCTGCTGACAATTGTGCTTCTTACATAACTTTGTGGATTCAAGCTAGCATGGAACCATTTATCCCTCTCAACGATTGCAGGTCATGCCTCACTCTTCTCCATGGTTTTCCTCACATTGTGCTGCTGCAATTTCCAATTGAAACCATTAATTCCATATCTATCAGCAAGACAATTCTTCAGAAAACAGACGTGTGTTTACTATTGCTAGAAACCATTGTAAAAAGGTTTTGTTTAATGCCAAAGGTTGCTATTCTCAGGTCATAAAATCTCGTATTTCATCACAAAAATTAAACTCTCGTAACTTCTGGAGAATCATTAACAGTATTAATAATAAAGGCAAATCTGTTATTCCACCTCTCTCGTATGGTTCAGACTTTATCACCTCACCTAAAGAAAAAGCTGAATTGTTTGCTAAGAGTTTTTCATTAATATCATCTCTTGGTTCCACTAGTTGCGTTTTACCTGATATAACCGTCAAAAAGGTTGATCTATTGCTTGACATTCGTATCACTCCAGCTTCTGTATCAAAAGTGATTTCCTGCTTAGACTTTTTTACAGCTTGTGGTCCAGACAACATACCTGTTATAGTCTTGCAGAAGTGTTCTCCAGAACTGTCATCCATACATTCAAAACTATTCAGCAAGAGCTTATCAGAGTTTTGTTTTCTGGCATGCTGGAAAGCAGCATCTGTTATTCCTATTTACAAAAATTCTGGAGAGCAATGTGACTCATCTAACTACCGTCCTATTAGTCTTCTTCCTATCATAAGCAAGGTTTTTGAATCTTTAATTAACAAACAATTAATCTCTCATCTTGAATAATAACTTACTTTCTTATCATCAATATGGATTTCGATCTTCTCGTTCTATAGCTGATTTGCTAACAGTAATAACCAATAGGTTTTATCGTGCATTAGATAGAGGTGGAGAGGTTAAGGCTATTGCTCTTGACATTTCTAAAGCTTTTGATAAAGTTTAGCATGCTGGTCTTCTCCATAAGCTTTCTTTTTATAGTGTACCAGGTAACATCTTTAAGTTTATTGAATCCTTCCTTTTCAATAGTAGTAGAAAAATTAGCATCTGCTAAGGTTGCATCTCTTTATTGAGCTTGACACTTTTTAACTACGGATTCTATTTTTTGTCTCTATAAATCTCAAATCCGTTCTTGTATGGAATACTGCTGCCATATCTGGGGTGAATGATGCCCTTTCTCTTTCAGACAAGGTGCAAAAATGCATTGTAAACACAGTTGGACCTGCTCTTGCAGTCAACCTTCAACCATTATCACATCGTCCTAACATTGCTTCTCTTTCTCTTTTCTACAAATACTATGATAAGCACTGCTCTGAAGAACTAGCGTCTCTTGTGGCATCTACTAAAATTCATTCTTGTGTTACTCGTCATTTAATTAAATCTCATCCTTTGTGTACATAAAAATTGGACTCAGCAAATTTTGCGACCTTCGTCCACGCAGTGTAAAATCGGTTACAAAATTTCCGCATTATGTTTGTGTTTGTAGTTTGCATGAAAATATGCAATTTGCCTTAAATGCATTAACAAAATCAATTCAAGCGCCTTCAATCAAAGTTGGATCTGAAATGATAAACAACTTTGTTTGTGAACCATACACATATGATTTTTTTTTTTTTTTTTTTTTTTTTAAATATCTTCGCTTCCAACAAGGCTGCAAGCAGCCACTAATTAAAGTTGGAAGTTACTGTAAGAGAAAAGATGAAGGTTGTAGAGCAAGATAACGATTGACGGACGATTTAAAAGATTGCAAATTATATGAATCAGGAAAGCAAGATGAAGGAAGCGAATTCCAAAGAGCTGATGTTCGAGGAAAAAAACTAGACGAATAAGTGTTTTTGGAGCACTTAGGAACAGTCACAGAAAAAGGATGACACTTAATTGAATGACGAGTAACACGAGAATGAATTTTAGTAGATGGCACAAGAGACGCTAGCTCTTTAGAGCAGTGCCCATTATAGTATTTGTAGAAAAGAGAAAGAGAAGCAACATTACGGCGATGTGATAATGGTTGGAGGTTGGCTGCAAGAGCAGGTCCAACTATGTTTACAATCCGTTTTTGCACCTTGTCTAAAAGAGAAAGGACATCATTAGAAGATCCGCCCCAGATATGGCAACAGTATTCCATACAAGGCCGGATTTGAGATTTATAGAGATAGAGAATAGAATCCAGAGTAAGAAAGTGGCGAGCTCGATAAAGAGATGCAACCTTAGCAGATGCTAATTTTGCAACCGATTTGATATATGGTTTCCAAGAAAGATTGGAAGTAAGAGTTAATCCTAGAAGATGAAGAGTAGGTGACTCATCGAGTACATCACCATTCATAAATATAGGAAGATCTAAATTATTGCGATAACGATTGGCTGAAAAAAATTGAGTTTTATCTGAATTAAAGTTCACCAGCCACTGTGACCCCCATGCTATAGCAGAAGTGAGATCCTTTTCAAGCTCAAATGCCCCCTCCAGGCAATCAGAGGGTGTTGGTTTCTTATCACGACAAGAATAAATGGTAGTATCATCAGCAAACAATGCCACCTTAGATGTGAGAATATCTGGAAGATCGTTAATGTAAATTAAAAAGAGTATAGGGCCAAGGATAGAACCTTGAGGAACCCCTGAAGTTACAGAATAAGAAGAAGAGAGTTGTCCATCGAGGACAACTTTTATGCTATGATTGAAAAGGAAGGATTCAATGATCTTAAAGATGTTGCCGGATACACCATAAGAAGAAAGCTTATGGAGAAGACCAGCATGCCAAACTTTATCAAACGCTTTTGAAATGTCAAGAGCGATGGCCTTAACCTCTCCACCTTCATCTAATGCACGATAAAACCTGTCAGTTATTACTGTTAGCAAATCAGCTGTAGAACGAGAAGATCGAAATCCATATTGATGGTCAGAAAGTAAGTTATTAGATTCAAGATGAGAAATTAAGTGTTTGTTAATTAAAGATTCAAAAACCTTGCTTATGATAGGAAGAAGACTTATGGGACGGTAGTTAGACGAATCAGATCGCTCCCCAGAATTTTTGAAGATAGGGATAATAGATGCGGCTTTCCAGCAGGCTGGAAAACAAGACTCTGATAAGCACTTGTTGAATAGTTTTGAAAGTATAGACGACAGCTCCGGAGAACACTTCTGCAAGACAATATTGCGCCCATGACAAATGCGTTGCATGCAAAGATATAAAACAGTTCGATAAACACTTGCAAACTGTTAATACATTTGGTTTCGAAGTATCCTGGGACGAGTGGAGAACTAAAACTGAACTAAAACATATGCAAACATTGAAAAAAAAAAAAAAGGGCTTCAATGAAGTCTGGCATTCTGATCTTCTCCATTAACTTGTTTCATATGGTTTACCTGAGAAAGTTTTAAAATTATTGAATTATTTTTTTTTCCAAACGCAATTTATTTAAGTTGTCCTTGCCAATCACCACTCTCCTTTATTTCCAGTAACTTCTAGGGCACCACAAAGTTTCATTTTTTTAATTTTTGTGTTTTTCCTCATCCATATTAATGATTTTCCTAATAATCTTACCACTAAAGTTGCTTATTTTCCTGATGACACAACTATATGTACCTGCCTTGACAAAAAATCATTACTTTTTGATTGCTGAGAATAATGAGCCAATCTTAAATCTAATCTTTCTTCAGTTACAGCTTATGGCTCAAAATGGCTGGTGAGATTTATTACTAACAAAACTCAGTTATTTACTGCTAATGATTATTGCAATATTATTGATACTACCATATTGATGAATAGCAACACTCTTACTAAATCCTAAATTTTCTTCTTTTTGGATTATCACTCACCACTTGGGGTTTACTGAAAAGTCAAGAAAAGAGTTAAAACTTAAAAAACATTAAATTGGGGAGTTAAAAGACATGAAGACATAAAAGACAGGAGAGTTTTAAAGAAATCTTTACGTTGAATATCAATACCCTGAAAGTCTATTCTGGGAAAGTGATTTTCTTCATATATTTTACAACTTAAAATAATATATAACTTTTTTTTTGCATATACAAATCAGATTTATATATGCAAAGATGTTCATGTATATATTTTTAATGAAGACAGAAAATAAAAACTTGAAACTTCGAAACATTTTTTGAACAAATATCATACTTAAAATAATAATTATTAAAAATAAATTATTTAGTTAATATTTTAACTAAATATTTTAAATTATTTACTATTTGTTTGTTAGCTTCTGCTGTTTCAATGCAATATAGTTGTTTGTTAAATGATAGGTCTAAGTTAATTTCTTCTCAGAATTACCTTTTACAGCAATTTACATATATAATGATTAGAAGAAAAGAATTTATAATTAAATTACCTGATATGTGTTGTTCAAAAAGTATATTGGCACACTTATAGGATATAGGCGGTAAAAAGGATTACTAGCAATGATAGATGACACCTAAAAGAATAAGCTAATTTAAAAAGTATAACAAACTTATTGCACTAAATCTAAGCTTATTTTAAAAAAAATTGCAAAACAAAAGATAAAAGCAAAATACGTGCCTCAACTCGAGAAGGTTTGCATTCACGATCACCATTTTGGAGTGTTCGTTCTAAACTTCGTTGGCAATATATGGCATACCGCCCATTTCCTGAACTAAATTTTTTTTTTAATATTTAATTCAATTTAATTATCAAACTTCGTCAATAAATAGAACTTTTATAAAATATAAATATTTTAATAAATCATCTAAACTATGACTTTATTTTGACTCTTTGTTTGCTTTTGTTTTACAAACACTTTCTTTATTTGACCAAATTGTGCTTTTCAAAAACTTTTTTTTTATTCTACTAAAAATTTAAAAATCATAAGCTTTCATATTTTAGAAAATATATCCTAATAAAAGTTACTTTGACAATTATGCTTTACTTTCACTCATGAACATTGTTACTCATTTAGTAGGTACTTCTTCGAACAGCAGGATTATTATATAAATCGCATGCTAACACTTATAAAAGGCTATACATTACCATTTATTTTTTTAAATCTGGTTATAAAGGACTAGTCATAAAGCACTGCAGAAGAGTATCAGAATGTCAGAATAGAAAGTTCAAATCTTTTCCCTTACTCATATATGGCATTGAACCTCAGATCTCTCAATTTTGATGCATTCTAACCACTATGCCAGAAAACGTTTTTGGTTAAGTTGATCCTTTCCAATATTTTTTTTAGTTCAGTTTCAAAAAATTTAAAATACAAAAAACCATCATTATCACCAAGTTCTCTAAATTGAATATTCTCTAGGATTGAATCCAAAGATATTATTTTCTAATATCTGTGGCCTTCAAAGTAACTTTTCTTCTGTTGAGTCTTATCTCTTACAAAGTTCACTAAACCTACTTGCTCTTTGTGAGATTAATTTGAGTCCAGCTGTCTTGTCTTATGATCTTAGTGTTGAGGGTTATTTTCCGTTAATTCGTAAAGACAGCAAAAGTCACATGCTTGGCCAGGGCATTTACATTCGTAAGAACTCACCCATTTATCGGGAAACTAGGATTGAATCCAAAGACTATTCTATTATGTGCTTTTGCTTAGCACCGCTTCATTTTATCACCTTTCTCTTTGTTCTATATTGCTCTCCCTCAACTCAAGACTGCACTCTTTTTGATGTTATTTCTGATCAAATTGACTTATCTCTTTATCCTTCAGCCAATATTGTTGTTGTTTGTGACTTTAATGCTCATCACACTGAATGGCTTGGTTCTAGTGTCAGTGACTCTGCAGGTCTTAAGCCCCACAACTTTTGGCCTTCTCAAACTCTAACAAAAATAGTCAACTTTCCAACTCGCTTTGCAGACAACTCAAATCATTTACCTTCTCTACTTGACTTATGTCTTGTTTCTGATTCTAGTCAGTGCTCTTACAACTACCTTACCTCTAACAACTACTTTACCTCTTACAACTACCTTAAAGCTGACTGGGATTCTTTTTGTGATTTTCTTTGTGATGGCCCTTGGGTAGAAATCTTTCGTCTTCCTGCTAACAAATGTGCTTCTCATCTAACTTCTTGTATTCAGGCTGGCATGGAATCTTTTATTCCCTATTGACAATTCTTAGTCAAGCCTCACTCATCTCCATGGTTTTCCTCTCATTGTACTGCTGCAATTTCCAATCATAACCATTGGTTTGATATCTATCGCCAAAACAATTCTCCAGAAAATAGATGTCTGTTTACTACTGTTAGAAACCATTGTAAAAAGGTTTTGTCTTACGCCAAAGCCAGCTATTCTCAGGTAACAAAATCTTGTATTTCATCTTAAAAATTAGGCTCCAGAGACTTCTGGAGAATCTTTAAGAGTGTCAATAATAAGAGCAAATCTGTTATTACTCCTCTCTTGTATGGTTCAGATTTTGGTACCTCACCTATAGACAAAGCTTGATTCCAATAATCACACCCTACCTGATATAGCCAACAAAAAGGTTGATTCATTGCTTGACATTTAAATCACCCCAGCAACTGTATCTAAATTGATTTCCTGTTTAGACCTTTCTACATCTCGTGGTCCAAACAAAATACTTGTTATAGTCATGCAGAAGTGTTCTCCAGAGCTGTCAACTATACTTTCAAAACTATTTAACAAGAACATATCAGAGTCTTATTTTCCATCCTGCTGAAAAGCAGCATCTGTTATCCCTATTTACAAAAATTCTGGTGAGCAATCTGATCCTTATAACTACCGTCCCATTAATCTTCTTCCTATCATAAGCAAGTTTTTGAATCTTTAATTAACAGACATCTCTTATCCTGTAACTTCAAGGGTTCTCAAGGTTTTATCTTTGGCCTTATAAATTTTTCAATTCTCACATCTAAGGTGGCATTATTCACTGATGATACTACCATTTATTCTTTTCTTGATAAGAAACCAACATTCTCTGATTCTTTAGAGAGGACATTTGAACTTGAAAAGGATCTCATTTCTGCTACAGCATGAGGCTCTCAGCAACTAGTCTACTCTAACTCAGATAAAACTTTTCAGCTAATTGTTATCAGAATAATCTAGATCTTCCCATATTTATGAATGGTAATGGACTCGATGAGTCATCTACCCTTCATCTTCTAGGACTAACTCTTACTTCCTTGACTTCTAGGACTAATTCTTACTTATCTTTCTTGGAAACCATATATCAAATCTGTTGCAAAATTAGCATCTGCTAAGGTTGAATAACTTTATCGCGCTTGCCGATTTCTTACTCTGGATTCTATTCTTTATCTCTATAAATCTCAAATCTGTTCCTGTATGGAATACTGTTGCCATATCTGGAGCAGATCTTTAAATGATGCCCTTTCTCTTTTAGACAAGGTGCAAAAGCACATTGTAAACATAGTTGGACCTGATCTTGCAGCCAACCTTCAACTGTTGTCACGCTATCATAATGTTACTTCTCCTTCTCTTTTCTATAAATACTATAATAGGCACTGCTCTAAAGAGCTAGCATCTCTTGTGCCATCTACTAAAATTCATTCTTGTGTTACTTGTCATTTAATTAAGTCTCATTCTTTAACTATGACTGTTCCTAAATACTCCAAATATTCTTATGCGCCTAGTTAATTTTCCTTGTATATTAGTTCTTTGGAATTTGCTCCCTTCTTCTTGTTTTCCTGTTTCATACAATTTGTAATCTTTTAAGTCATCTGTTAATTGTTATCTTGTTCTATAAACTTTTTCTTTTCTCTTACAGTAACTTCTAATTCTAATAGAGGTTGTTTGCACCCTTGTTGGAAGTAAAGATGTTTAAAAAAAAGTCTAACTAACTTTGGTTTTTTCATTAGAATTTAACATAGTTCAAAATTGCAACTGATGTAGAGCGCAATTGATGTCAGATATACTAGTTAATTACATTGCACATAATGTATTTGCTCCATAATTGCAAATAAAACACCTTTTTTTCTGTTATGTGCCATTCAAGTAGCAACTTATTCAAATTTATTTTTTCAGAACCATTAAAATAATAAAAATAATAAGGCACTTAAATTTAATTAGAAAACATCGATTCTATTTTCTAACACCTCATAAATAAAACTTTGGACGAAATTGAAAAATTAATATTTTAAGAACTAATAAGTTTTATTATTTAATATTTCAACTGTTAATATGTTAGTATACGTAGTTTATAAATATATTAAAATAATTATTTCAAATACCATATTTAGCAAAATTATAAAGTTTTTTTGAAAGATGTTTTATTTGAGTAAGGAAAACTTTTTTATTCATCTTTGAATAACAATATCTAATTCTTGCTTCAAGCTCTTCCAAATTCTCAGCTCTCCAATTATTCTCGTACACTAGCTGTTTTAAATCACTCCAAAAGTTTTCAATTGGTCTTGCTTCTGGAACGCTAGCTGGGTTTATATCTTTGGGTACAACTTTGATTTTTTTTTTTTAATTAAAAAGACTGATTTTGCGTAATGTGATCGAGAAAGATCAGGCCAGAAGAAAAACTCATTGTCTTTTTTATAAGATTCTGATACTAGAGGAAGTAAAGTTTTTTCTAGTATCTCTTTATAAGTGTTTGATTGCCTGCTTACTGTGAAGAAAATATAAAGAGGGCTTATTCCACGGGGCCTGATGCAACAAGAAACTAAGAGTACTTTTTACGCAAATTGTTACTTACTTGGTCAGAACATTGAGAAGGATCAGCGGCATAAAACCTATCATTACCAGCTAATGTGCTATTGTTTAAGGTAAAATAGCTTTCATCATCGTTAATAAAGTCCAAGTTTTTATAATTTTCGTACAATTTACAACATTTAGGACACATAGCTTTCTTCTGCTAATGGATACAATCTGGACGATTTGTTTTTTTGAAAGATCAAATGTTAGTCATTGTTTTTAATACTTGGGAAATTCGAGTTTGACCACAGTTAAAAACTTGAGCTACTTACTTTTGGGACTTATTTTCAAAAAGTGCAGCAATCTTTGGAATATTTTCTTTAGTAGCTACCTTAGCGATTCGACCACTTCCAACTTTTCTTTTTAGAGATCCATTCTCCAATTTTATGATTTTATTGTAAGCAGTTGATCTGGGTAAACCCCATTCCATAAACTGTTTAGCAACAAACATTTTACCTTTTTTGCAATTTTTTTGGAAAAAAATATCCATAATTTTTTGGAGGTCCTTTACTTTGACCATTTTCAATATTCAAATAATATTTTTAACTTAATTAAATTAAATTTAAATAGATTATAAAATCCTCTTTCAAATAAGTATAAAGGTTTTTTGCATGCATGAAATAAATTACATAATAAATGCAATTAAAATTTATCCAAAATTTTATTTATAGGGTGTTACATATAAACAATTTTAAAATTTGTTCTACAAAATAGTTACTTCCTATAATTTAAGTTTTGGTATTAAAATTAAAGTTTTATTAATTTGATTGTATTTTATTATTTTATAGCTTTTTTTATCAAACATTGGCAAATTAAAATTCCTGTTGTCATATTTTCCTGAATATATATATATATATATATATATATATATATATATATATATATATATATATATATATATATATATATATATATATATATATATATATATATATATATATATATCTATCTATCTATATATATATATATATATATATATATATATATATATATATATATATATATATATATATATATATATATATATATATATATATATATATATATATATATCTGTCCTCCATTACTTTGTGTGGGTTGGTAAAGTTTTTAAAATTATTTCATTTTTTCTTTCTAACCACAAGGTTAAAATAAAAGTGCTGTGAGCGTGAAAGAACAGTAACAATAAAAAAAAAAAAGCAAATATTACTAAACAACAAGTCGAGCAAAATTGAAATTCACCAGCTGCTACAAGTCACAAGCTGTCACACAGGCACCAATTTAGATCAACTGTCTGCTTTAAACAATCAAAAAGTAATGACTTTTAATCAAGGTTTGAGTATATAGTTGTGGAGTATATAGTCATCAATTTTCAGGAAGATGATTAATAAAGATGAGAAACAACATTTGGCCAAGTATGGAACCTTGTGGTACCTCAGAAGTTATTGAAAATGAAGGAGACTGTTTTTTTTCAAAAACAACTTTAACCTTGTGGTTAGAAAGAAAAAATGAAACAATTTTAAAAACTTTACCAACCCACACAAAGTAATGGAGGACACCAGAATGCCAGACTTAATCAAAGTAAATAAATAAATATCAAAGTCTTTGATATTTATTTATTTACTTTGATTAACTTTATAATACTTTTTTATTTACGATCCTTATTATTTGCAACCTTGTTGAACTAATATGAGCCCATATTAGTTACAGTTTGTTTAAGTCATAATATACATACGCTGCAGGCCAAAAGTTTCCAGACACTTGGACTTTGTTTAATTTTTTAATTAAAACTCCCATAATTATTTCAAAAAAATTCTTATATCATATTTATTTTATAAAAGATATATATAGTTACTATTTAAGAAAAAAAAAAAGAAAATAAAAAAAAGAAAAAAATACTAACAACACTATTATTATTAAACTGTCTTTTCGTCAAAAAATAACCCACGAGTTTTTATCACTTTTTTTGCGATCCGTGGCATCCTATTTATTAATTTATCTATTATTTCGGGTGTAATTGATAACCAGGATTCTTCTAATATCTGCCACAGGTGCTCTTTGGATGTTGGGCATTTTTGTCTGACCTTTCTGTCCAATTCTTCCCACAGTAACTCTATTGGGTTTAAATCTGGTGATTGCGCCGGCCAGGTCATGTTTTTGAGGACACCATTATCCTCTTGTTCCTTTATGTAGTTCTTACATAATTTTGAGGTGTGTTTAGGGTCATTGTCCTGCATAAAAACAAAACTACGACCAATAGTTCTTAAGCCAGAAGGTATAGCATTGTTTTCTAGAATTGTTTTATATTGTTCTTTTTTCATAATACCCTCAATTTTAACTAGATCACCAACACCAGCTGAAGAAGAACATCCCCATACCATAACTGACCCACCACCATGCTTAATTGTCGGCACTAAACACTCTGGGATCATTTTTTCTTTTGTTGTTCTTCTGATGTAAATTCTATGTCTTTGCCCAAACAGTTCAAATTTGGACTTGTCGGTCCATAGTACTTTTCCCCAGTCTCCTTCTGTCAAATTTTGGTGGTCTATAACCCATTGTAACCTTTTCTTTTTATTTCCAATCCGTAGCAACGGTTTCCTGACTGCTATACGGCCAGAAAGTCCTGCTTGTCTAAGACGTTGTTTCGCAGTAGTTAATGAAATAGATTTTGAATGACTCCTATTAAAGCCTGAAGTTATTTCAGGGGCCGTAAGTCTTCGATTCCTTTTACTCATCAATATTATACTATTATCTTCTGCTTTTGTTGTTTTCCGTGGTCTACCAGATCTTTTTTTGTCTTCAAAAATGCCTGTTTCTTTCCATCGTTTGATGGTATCTTGTACAGTACTTCTGGCAACTTTTAATTTTTTGCAAATTTTACGAACTGAATAACTTTCTTTATGTAATGTAATTATTTCAGAACGTTTTGCAACCGTTAAAGAAAGTTTCTTACCCATATTTTTAGTTAAATAGTCGAATTATAAAATTTTAAAATTTTTTTCAAGATTTTTTAATGTAACCATCATTGTTAATGTAACCATCATTTTTAATGTAACCATCATTTTTAATGTAACCATCACGTAACCAAATGAAAACTAAACAAAACTAAATATTCTTAATCATTTTAGTCAGCTATTATTATATTATAAATATTTACTTCATCTTTCAACAAATAAATAATTTTAACAAGACCAAACTCTTAAGAGTAATGTAACGCTATATATCAAGTTAAAATAAACAATTAAAAAAAAAACTTACTTATTTAAGTTTGAGGTCAGTAATACCCAATTACTGACCTCAAACTTACATAAACACTTAAAATCAGTAAGTTTAAGTATTATGAATTAATTTTGTTGGTTAATTTAATGATGCAGGATAGATTTTAGCTTTTTATATAAAAATATCAAGTGTCCGGAAACTTTTAGCCTGCAGTGTAAGTTTATCAAGTTTGTTTTTAAAGATTTTTTTGCAAAAGTGCTTTTTTTGTTTATGGTTTTTTTTGTTTATGGTTTCACCACTTTTTACACTGTCAGAAAAAATTTCACATTCAATTTTTTCATATTCTTTTCAAACAGTAAAACAATATATAATTAAATTGTTAATTAAAAAATTTATGCTTTATTTAAAATAAACCTTTCATTTGCATTCCTAGCTATGTGAGCCTTAAGAAGCCATAACACCTTGAGTTTTGGTAAAAAAATGCTGCTACCAATAGCAATCAGTTGCCAACATTGCAAATAAACAAATGAAGAAATCGGCTTCAAATCTATAGTATTCATTGAAGAATCACTTGTTAGCCAATCATTTGACTTTAAGTAGTTCTAAATATTGCAGTTGATATCCCATAGTCAAAGTTTAAAAAAATATTAGATAATAATAAACATAAATAAATAATAGATTGAAATATAAGAACATTAAAGTAACATTAAAAGAAGTAACACATACACCACTATAAGCAGCAGGAGATTCTGAGCGATATTTTGTAGTTTGTTTAATTAGCTGACAATAAAACTCTGTTTGAAGTTCAGGATATGTTAAGCATAGCTGAATAATTTCTTGAGAAAGAGCAATATGGTAATCAATAGCAGCCTCGTTGATGGGAGTTTTTGTATATAGATGAATACTCTGAGAGAAAAAAAAGATAATAAATGTAATTATACTTGTATACAAAGAATAAAAGAGTATCATTAAAAAAGTTTGAAGTACTCACTTATACTGTATTGCTTGTTTGTAAGAAAAAAATTGCATTAAAATCTCAAATAACCTTTGACAAGTTAATTGCTTCTTTTTCAAGATCTGGAGTTGATAAAGCTGTAAGACTACTTTCTAGTACATTTTTTGAGTGCACCATTAGATTGCTACGCCAATGTGGACTATCTAACAAGTAAAAAAAAATTAGACAAAATTTTCAATGTTTATTTATGGGTAATAAAAAAATTTAACTTAATAACAAAAACCACACTACGGCGGCCATATTTATTAAAACACCAACCATGTCCCTGCTCCTATTTAAAAAAAAAAAAACTTGATAACAACTCCCATCCCAGTGGGCATGCATTGTCCAGGGGATGCTTTTCAGACATCTTGTGGATATCTGGACATCCAGGAGACATCTTATGGACAACCTCCGGACGACGCGCGCCCACTGGGATTGGTGACAGAAAATACTGGAATTTAAAATAATAGACTTCTGAAACTGAATTTTTTATTTCAGTGTTCAAAAATCAGAAACTGATGTAGGTCTAATTTTGGATAGTAGGTTTAATTTTGGATAGAAGATTTAATTTTTCAATAAAACATTTTTTTTAAAACTGAAACCAAGGTTTTTGATAAACTCATAGGAAGCATTATGCTTATATAATGTATTTAAAAAATATGGTTGGTAAATCCAAAAGAACTCCTGGGTTTACAGTCAAATATTAACTATTTTTACCTGGACTATGAAGTTTTGGAGTTAAAAAAATTTGAACTTCTGTTTTAAAAAAAAATCACAAAATTTAAATGTTTCTTTAATAAATTTGAAACCTCTCCAACTTTCTTTCTTCAAAGAACCTTTAACTTTAAACCCTAGAGTCTTCTTTAGGACTTTTCATAAAAAACTCATTTTAATTAAAAAAAATTAAAAGAATCTACTAGTATCCCCATCAACATTCATTAGCTTTGTAACCAGCTCTTCAAATGGAGTTTCATTTTTTATATGAGTTCCAGAAAGATGATGAATCCAATTGTCCTAAAAAAAATCTTTTTTTTAGAAAAAAATATAATTTTTGTTCTTCATTACTATTTAAAAAAATTTATTTTTAATCATCAATAATTTTTTTTGATTTGACAAACTCACCTACAATATAATTCAACTGTGACAACCTCACCTATAATTCAACTTTGTTATGCAAGACTGCAGCAACTGCATAGCTTATTGCTTGGGGTGGCTTGCTCTATGATTGAGTCAAGTTCTCTAGACTCAATCATAGAGCAAGCCACCCCAATACTTGACATCAAGTTTCATTTTATATGATTGTTTGCAAAAGTTTTGAGTATTTAAAAAAATTCTAATTTTTTTTTAAACTAATAAATCAAGTTGAATAAAATAGTATTTTAACTATACAAAACAAAAGTTAAGTTGGAAATTTTACTTCTATGTAATTGGCAAATAAATCTTTTTGACAAAAAAAAAAAATTATAACAAGTAATTAAATTGACGTGCTAAAATTTTTATCTATTTTATCATTTACCATAACGTTAAATACTTATTTTTAATAATTAGATATTGTAAAAGTTATTAAAAAAATATCTGCAAATGTTTATTAAAAATTTGCGTCCACGCTGTATTACGCTAATAGTTTTGCCAAATTACAACAACAACAGAAAAAAAATAATTTATAAACTGACTTTATAAAATTCATAATTGACTCTATACTTTTAAAGTGTTTAAAAATTTAAAACGTTTAAATGTTTAAAAAGGTAGAATTGAAAATTAAATTTATAAAGTTTTAAAATAGTTAAATTGAGTTTATTAAATATTTTAATTGCTTCAGCGATGTTTCTTGTTGTACGTTTAAAACTATAAAATGTCTGCAAACATTATTTGTATATTTGCGCGTTTGAATAATTTTTTTCTTATTTGTATGCGCTTATTTTACATAAATTATAACCATTTATTTAGGCTATTTCATCAAAAAACCCACTGTAGTTTAACGTAACTTTTAATATAAATTAAAAGAATAATTTATTAACCACTAACTAAATCCTATTTAAATAAAGATTGAAATGCTTTTAGTTTAAAGATGCCTGCCAAAGCCTAAACCCTCTATTTATGTCACTCAATCTATGTACACTACACTGTGACTACGGCTATATTAGTAAATGTATGTGTATGTATTCTAAGAAACTTTGAAAAATAAAAACAAATAAATTTTTAAAAAACATCAATTATAGGAAAAACAGTAATGTTAAAATTAAGACGCAAAAAACAATTTTATTTTTTGTTTTTTAAAAAAGATGAGTCTAAAAAATACGTATCCATAAAATATTAATAATTATTATTCATTATGATAATTTATATATTTATAATACAAATAATAACTATTATTATTGTTATTAATAAATAAAATACACACAATAGTTATGATACTTAAACAAAGTATTTTAAGATGATTTTAAGAAGTCTCTTGGAACGAGAGCACAAAAATAAATTTATTTAGGCCGCTACGGCATTACCTCTACCAGTGGGCACAGTACGTTTTTTAAACATTCTTTGAACATTTTTATTAGGTTTAAACCTAATAAAAATGTACCATGCCCGCTGGGCTAGCTATTACATTAGCATGATTTTTACTCCCGCATTTTCATTTCTTATTATATTCTACACAATAAGAATGTCATATTAAACTTTCACTTCCAAGTAAAAATCTCCTATAAAATATTTTTAAAGTAAATTTCCTATTTTAAATTGAATTTAATATTTTCTCTTTATATAAATTTTGTGCAAGCCATTATTTATAATTTTATGTAATGTATAACTTTTTAGAATCTTAAGACATTAGAGTTATTTTGAAACAAAAAATTGAACGTAATATTAATCGGTCAAACATAAAACATTTTTTTTTTTTAATTTTTTTGCGAACGTATATTTACTCAAGAAGTTTATATTTGAAATTATTTTTTCCATTGGGAATTTTTTCAAAGTTCATTACCATTCTCATCCATCATAAAAAGAAGTCCGACATGGTATAGCCTGATCGTTAAAAATCCTTCATTCAAATACTTTTGTATATTCTTCAATAAATTTCCAGATTTCATCATTTAATCTTAGGTTGCGGTTATTTTGATTCGTCCCAATTTTTTCATATATAGCAAGTTTTTCAAACATGTCTGATACCATAATATACGTACTTCCCCGTCTTGGAGCAATATCTTTGCGTGGTCTCTTAAGATTAGCAAAATTTGCATCATATTTAGGCGCTCATGCATTTTTTATGAATTTTTTTATTTCAGAAAAAGTGGCTTAAAACGGTTCAGTAATGTCTTTAGCAGCTAATCGGCAAACGTGTGCTCCACAAAACATCTTGGTGCAGATTGTACCGATATTGTTTCCTAACACATTTAACCTTCTCCCATGTTCTAGAGTTTGCGATTGTCTTTCGCTTTCATCATCTGTATTTTCGGAATTTTCAACAACAATTTCTTCTTCAAGATTGACTCAATTAAACAAATCAAAATCTTCAAAATCAAACTTTCGTGCTTCCTCGATAAATTCATTACAAGTAATCATTAGATTTTGCATTTCTTTGATACTATCAGAAGCTTTGATCATGTTCTTACCGTGATCTGAACAAGTTGAGTAAATATCGTCTATTCCTTTCCCTACTTTCACAAGCATAGTAATCAGCTGGTCAACTAAACCCTCCCAAAATTGTCGTCCGTGCTGATTGAGCATTCCCAAAGTTTGATCATACTATTTTTTTGATCATTTATTGTTTGATCATATTATTTCCACCTTTTATTAACCAAATACTTCTAGAAAAAACATTCCTATTGAGACAAGACGCTGAATCAAACAATAATGATGGATATACATTTTCTATGTCTTTTCCAATAATTTCATAAATTTGATTAGCAGCTTTAAGAATAAATACTTTTGCTTTCTGACAACTCCATGTCAAACCAAAAGCTTAAAAAGCTTTTCTAATTATTTCATTCTTCCCCATGTCATCAGCAACTGTCATTGACAAATTTCTCATTAGAATTGACTTTATAAAATCTCTTTGATATTAACTGTATCGTTAATATCAAAGTCATACTTAACCATTCTACATGAAACAAAAATAGCAACTTTTTCAATGTTATCATGATTTTTGTTTTGAACTCATTTTCTTTTAAAAATTCCAAGTTCAATGGCAATATCCTTGTGCTTTGAATGCAAATGATTTTTGAGGTGAGAAACATTACTGGCAAGAATTAAGTTTTTTTTTATGCACACTTTGCATTTTGCACTTCTTATTTTCAGTCACTTCAAAATATTCTTTGACTCGTTCGTTTTGCATCTTACTCTATATGCAGCTTAAATTGTTATAAACAAATTTTCAGAAAAAAAAGTTACTTGTTTGAAAAAGTCATCCTTATTACTTGTTATTAATGACGTTATCTATAATTATAGACAAATTAATGTGTTTGATAAAGGTTGCATAATAATATACATCCCATGTAATCTTGATTATCAATTAAAATTACTTTAAAATCTAAAGCACTTATAATTTAGTATTTAGTTGTGAATATGACACGGTTTGTTAACGGTATATCCAAATATTTACAGTATATCGAACATTTCATTCAGAGTCACGTAACAAAAAAACAGTATTAATTCAATACTTTTAAACATTTTAAAGATTGTTGTTTATTTCAACCTGTTTACAAAAAACAGGTAGTATTTATTCAATGCTATTAAGTCAATAGTATTGACAAAATACAACGTGGTCGCAAAATACATTTTTATGTGGGAAGTCAAAGTCTCAAAAAAGTAAAAAATTAAAACATGTTTTTTACTGTTGAATAAAAATAGGTGAAAAATACTGAAATAAAAGTAATTAAAAAAAAAAAAAGGTGAATAAAAATATAAAATGAAACTTTTTATTGGGTAATAAAAACAATCATTAATAAAAAACAGAGTAGTAAAAATCTCATACTACATCGGAATTTAAAGAAGTAAAAATTTTTTGAAGAGAATAGTTTATAACAAATAATTAAATATATGTCAGTTAGGATCAAAAAATATTTTTGTTACAAGATTTTTGATTGAAGTGGGTGTTAGTTCTGCAATTCTTTACTTCAATGACGGTTAAATACAAACTTAACAGAGTTTTTAATTTCCTTACTGTAAAATTTGACTTGAAAAGTTTATTGGCGTTTCATCAAAAAGATACAAATCGTTTAAAAATTATGCTTAAAAAAGATGATATCAAAGTTAAAAAAAGAATATCATGCTTATTATACATAGCAGACAATTGCTTTCAAAGCTTAAGCATTACTATAACTTCAAAAACTGTGTTGCAAGTGTAGTTATTAAAGCTTTATTTTAACGTGATTTTGACAATTTTCTGCTTTTTTTATGAAAGATCCACATATTTAGCGATATTTACGTTGTAAGATATATATTAACAAATTTGAATCAAATGGTGGTTTTTAAATTTTTGTTACAGATCTGAATTTTTTTTTTTGTGGCATCCTCCTTGAATTTTCAATTTTATTCATTTTGTATTTTAAAAATAATTGAAAAATATGACCTTCATAAAAAATTAAAAAATTTAGTTTAATTTGATGTCAGCTTGAACTATATTTTTTTCCAATAACTAAAACTTTTACAAAAGTTAAATTTTTTTTTTGAAAATCAATTTTTTTGCAACCGAATTTTTAGCTTGTGTTCATATGAAGAGTTTTTACACCGCCTTAGTGGGAACCTGATGATTCATAGGCGAGACCTCGCCTAGGCAGGATAATAATTTTACATACAAATACAATATTAAAATTGTATGAGTTTTAAAGCAGAGGCTAGATCTCAGTGGTTTTTTTATCCCAATTAGGCGGGATGATTTTTATCTGTATGCACAGCCCTTAAAGTGCATTTTTCATTTTCAGTTCTGTAGCAAAAAATTTTACTATCAATAAAAAAATTTTTTATTTAAAGTTTGGATTATTGGAAAAAGTTCAATTCAAACCAACATCAAAATAAATTAATTTTATTAATTTTTTAATAATACTAAAAGATGTTGTGTTTTTCAAATATTTTTACAATATATAATGACTAAAATTAATAATTTAATGTTTTGGTCCAAAAATTAAAGTTTAAGCGTTACGCAAGGGTGACAAAATATCAAATATCATTGATCAAAATATCATTGATCAAAAACTGACCATTTCCTTACTCCAAATTACATTTTCTACTTCTACTAATCTTAAATTCATCCCTATATGTAATACTGTTGTTATACTTGAAACACTCTCCAATCATTGTTAGGTTGCCTCACATAATATTTTCTACAAATACTATTATGGTCGCGAACTCTTTCCCAACTTCATGTTTTCTTGACTCATACAATTTACAACTTTTAAAGTCTTCTGTCAACTTTTTCGCTTCACTTAAACATTATACTCTTTGTTTTCTAATAGCTCCCAATTTAATAGTGGTTGCTTACAGCTTTAATTACTCCCAACTTAATTGTGGATACTACCTTGCAACCTTTTTGAGAGTAAATTGGTTTATTAAAATTCAAAAATTAAAATATAACTTGTTTAAAATATTTGTTTGCATCTACATATAAATAAAATTAAAAATACCATTTCTATTTTATTGCTAACTTCAATATAAGTGGGATGAGAATCTTTTAGACATTGAATAACAAATCTAAAATCTTCTTCAACATCACAAAACTTCTCGTCTACAACAGGTTTCACGCATATTATTTCACAAATTTTTATTTGGTAAACAATTACCTAAAATAAAGAAATAAATCATAGAAAATGTAAAACTAATAATAAAAAATACAAAGATATAATGATAATAAAATGATAATGAAAATCACTATAAATAAAATATAATAATGCAGATAAATATAAAAATCATAAAAAATAACAAAGATATAATTTTCAATGACTTTTATTAATAAAAATTATTTACTTAAACATAAAATTTCTTCAAAATTTGGTACAATTAAATAGTACAACAACTTGATTTTATTGTGTTTAACGATTTTCTTTTTAATATGTTTCAAATTTACATAAAATATAAAATATTTTATATTTTATGTAAAATTACATAAAAATTAAAACAATTGAGTTTTTAATTATTGCAACTATTAACTGTGAAAACATATTTATGTTCTTGCTCTCCATAAATGCTAAAATATTTTATTTAGATATTCTTATTTAAAGAGTATTTTTAATTTATATGAAGCTTCATTTTATAAAAAGTTATCTTGACCAGAGTGCTGAAAATCTTGGAGATATAAGTGTAGAGCAAGGAGGGCAAGTGTACCAAGATCTTAAGACAATTGAAAATTGTTACCGAGGATGTTACACAAAAACATTATGGCAGACTATTGTTGGAGCATCAAACAAGATTACTCAGGAAAAGGGTATAAACATTGGAATAACAAAATGAATTTTAATTCCAACAAAACTCAGTTATTTACTAAAAACAACTATTACAATACTGTCGACATAGTGGAGGTGACATACTGTTGAGTAGTAGAAGCACTTTTCTAATATGCAGGGATGAACACAGACCTATTTTGGTACCACTGGAGTGGTATGGGCGCCCCAAAAAAAGCGCCCAAAAATATTTATTATTTGTTAATTTTATTTTATTTTTTTAATAAAAAAGAGAAAAAAAGTTTTGGTTTCAAATGCATAAGTAAATAACTAATTTTTTGTTTGTTTTGTCAGGACAATAAAATGAATAAAAAGTAAGTATGTGATGTAACTCGCTTATGTTTTGTATTCAAATAGTTAAGGTCTATATAATATATTATATATATAGACAATAGCTGTTTGACTACAAAACAAATAGTAGCCAAACAAGACATGAGCATTTAATAAGCATAATTACTATTATGTTAAATTTGAAAATACAACGCTATTTGTAATTATATGATTAATGATGAAATGAATTTCAAAGGACTGATGTTCAAGGAAAAAAAATAGACAGGAATTTTTGGAGCATTTAGAAACAGTCACAGTAAAAGGATGAAACTTAATTGAAAGATGAGTAACACGAGATTGAATTTTAGTAGATGGCAAAATAAGCCACTGCCTAGAAGGTGTTTTTTTGGAAAACTACAAAGAGTCACCCTGGAAATTGTTCATTGCAATATAAATAACAAGAAAAATATAAATTTAACTTTGTTTAATTTACATTCAGTTTAAGAAATTGATTCAAATATTCACCTTTAATTGAATTTTTAGCCATTTTGACATTTTTTACAGTCTCATTTATATCTTTCGTAGCCTTTTTATTTTTAAGGAACATTATTTTATCAACACTAAATAATTGGGAACATTATCAGAACAGTTTTTATTTTGCATTTTTTATTGCAAGCTGTTTTTTAATTAAATCGCACAGAAAATTACAAAATTAGATATTCATTTTATAAAATAATCACATTTTTTTACATTTCTCTTATTCTCTTTTCAACTTTGGTTCTTTGCCAAAATAAATTTGTGTCTCTTTACTTGACCATAAACCTGCTTAGCAGCTTTGGAGGTTAGTTTTACGGCTTTTTCAATGGATTGAAAATTGTTAGGAAAATCAATAAGGTAAAGTTTTTGTCCAGATTCAATGCCTCTCTAATTTTTTCTGAAGTTGCGCTAAGTGTTGCTGGTGGCTCAATCTAAGTCTCATAGAAAGAAACAAGAAAATCCCAAGAACCAATTTTGGCTTAAGCTGAGTTTTGAAAGTAATGTCTTCTTTTAATTTTCTTATTATAAGAATTTAGTTAAGAGCTTGATTTCTTATATGCATATTTTCATCCTGCAGTATGCAGTAAAGAAAATTATCCTGCAAACAACAGAATTTCCCTGGAGATTGGTAAAACAATACTTTGCTGTCTTGAAGCTTGACCAACTGAATATTTTTATATAGGAGTAGACAAGTGTCTTTGTATTGTCCAGAGTGCTTGATAGCACATCTGGACAAAACCACATTACACAGTAAACTTGCACAATATACTTAGTTACTGCTAATAGATCAAGAGATGGCTCCTTAGTCCATACATATAACAATTCTGAGGGCTAAAGTTAGCCATCTAGCATGGCAAACTGGTCCATGTTTTTTTGAAACAAACTTTTCAGGAATAAAACCTTTTGAAATACCAACGCAATACTCATAGAGTTTGGGCTGGTCTGTACTAAGATCACTTACAATCTTCTGTTAACAAACAACTTTATCTCTGACTTTATGGGTATAAATTTAAACAATGGCTGTTCATGAAGAGTTAGATTAGATGCAGCTTCCCCAATTAGCCCCTAGAAAGAATTAGGACTAATAGTTTTTCCATCTAATTTTGATATGATGTGTTGCAGTGGCAGTTCATTCTGTTGCAGTGGCAATTCATTCGGATGCAGCAAACATCCAAAAAGGTGTAAGTTTTTGTTTATAATTTTTTCAAGTTTGACAACCAAACCACTACCGCAACCTGAATTTGAACTTGTATTATCTTTAACAACTGTTATTAAACTCTGAATACTGTTATATTCTAATAACACATTAGCAGTAGCATTTGCTATAGTTGCACCAATTCCATTAGGTATAACTACATGAGTCAAATAACTTTGTGATGTGGGTCCACTCTCTGCTGTAAATGTTAAATGATATTCTTCTTTAATTGAAGCAACAATGACTGGATCTCTATTAATGTTATACCTAATAGAATGTGTTGATGTAGACTTTAAGTTCTGTTTCTGAGTCATTTTTATTATTTAAATCACTATCCATATAATGATCACATTGAATTTCTGGAGCAAGTGAGATAGCAGATCTTATCTGCTAATTAATTTCACAGTCTTGCTTTCTTTTTTCTTTGGCAACTGTTTTTTTTATCAAACGTACCAATTTGAAATCTTCCAATAGTTCCAATTTTCAATTTTTGATCTTTCAAATATTCTTTATCTGATAGTGGTACCTAAAAATTTAAAAAAATTTTTCAATTGTAAAACATAAAAGTTATAATATATGTTTAAGAAAAGAAAAGTTACACATTTAACTGTACTTTTACAATTATTCTACACCAAGTCAATTAAAATTAAATATATTATATATTACGAAGACATGGAAAAGTCAAATAAAAAAATACATATATAATATATTATTGTGTTATATTACAATTATGTGTTTCCTAATAATATTATAAAATATAATAAAATGATTTGTTGTCAAAGTCAAAGAAAAGTAATTATGTTCTTTTTCTGACATGCTTTTGATTCTGACTAATCGATGTTTAACAAAGTATAGATTTAAATTAAATTAACTTTTATAATTTTAACTTATTTACCCTTTTGTTAACTTCACAGAGACAAAATGTCTTGTCTTGCAATCTGGTGGGTTCCTACACTTCACAGATCTATAAAAATGTTTAAAACATAATTTATTTATTCCCCAAAAAAATTTAAATGAAAAGTATTACTGCAAATCTTGAAATTTTATAATATTTATTTTTATTTTATAACAATTATTTTAAAATATATCAAAATAAAAATAGGTCTTTCTTACCTTTCATTGCATGTTACTACTGGAAGTCCACAATTACATGACGAAAAATCAAATAAACGCTTAAAATTACAATCAAGATACTCCTTGTTTTTATTAGCATTTTTGAATTTGCCTTCTGCAGACAATACTTCGATGAAAAGTCTAAAACATTTTTTGGTTACTGACTTCTCGTGTCTCAGAGACAGCTTAGGAATTACTCTATTCCACAGATCGATAAGGTCACTGGCAACTTTTGAAACAATCTTTAGAGAATTATTATTTCTGACACTGTTTATACTTTTAAAAATAAAGTAGGAATATTGAACCACTTGCCTATAAGTTGGAAGATCACTAATTGGAAGCTCAGATGGCAAACCAGCATATCTCATGTTTTCATTACAAGTTCTTATACTTGTTTAATTTTTTTTTTAACATATATATATATATATATATATATATATATATATATATATATATATATATATATATATATATATATATATATATGTATATAAATTATGTTAGTGTATTCTACAAACAGAGTGCTCAATGTTCTAAAAGAACATAGCAATAATAAATTAGTAAAAACACTTATCTAATTTTTGATTACTTCAACACTGTGTTTCACCATCAGTAGGTTCATCAGGAAGAATTCTTCAAACAATGAGAGAGTGTTGGCTCTAATTGCTTTATCTAGTTGCTAATTAATCAGCAAACAATGCCACCTTAGATGTGAGAATTTCTGGAAGATCATTAATGTAAATTTAAAAAAGTATAGGGTCAAGGACAGAACCTTAAGGAACTCCTGAAGTTACATGATATGAAGAAGAGTGCTGTCCATCAAGGACAACTTTTATACTATGATTAGTATACGCATATATATATATATATATATATATATATATATATATATATATATATATATATATATATATATATATATATATATATATATATATATGTATATATATATATATATATATATTAGGGTTATGACTTTTAACCTTTTTGTAAAATAATTAATTTTCTGTGTCATAAATTGATGAACTTTTGCTCAAAAGTTATGAAAATGAGTTGTATTTTGATTAATTTTCAAAAAATGTCACCCACAACACAAAATTTTTAAAATGGTATACATATAGTATTTGCAGACAGTAGCATTATGAATTTGAAACCTAAAATTTTCTTGAATCTTATGGAACTTTCTAAAATTTTCTTGAAACTTATGGGACTTTCTAAAATTTTCTGAACTGTTTTTTGGAAATCTCTTAAATTTTCTTGAATTTTCTGGAGTCTTCTAGAAATTTATAGAAATAATTATTTCCATAAACTTCTATTAATAATAAGACAGCCATATATGAAGACTGCCATACTGTATTTTATATTGCCATATGCCAAATACTTATTTCTATTAATAATAGAAACAACTAATCACTATAGGCAGTCAAGTAATATAAAAGTACAATGACACTTATATTATTATTGCCTTTCAGAAATATATTCAAGTAATATCTTCAATCATAATGTTCCATCAGTGATGAACCCAGAGTTTTTTTGAGGATACCTTTTTTTTGGGTGACCAAGGGAAGGGGGAGTGTTCTTGTGGTAACCCCTTCCCCCCTCTCCTTCAGATAAAACCTGAAGTGTTCATCTTTATTTTTTTCTTATTCGATTTTTTTATATCACCTTCTTTATTTCTTTATTATAAGATAAGTTGTTGATTAAAATCAAAATCAAGGCACAATAATTCAAACCCAAAAAGCTTATCAAAGGCATTTCAATGTGAGAGATGCTCCTAGTAGGAATGCAATTAAGAGCATGGTTAAAAGATTTGAAGATCAAAGAGCTGTAAGTGATCTGCCACGTTCTGGAAGACCTAAAGCTGTTTGTACGGATGAAAACAAAGAAAGGATACGTGACTGTGACAGGAGAGAGGTACAGAGCAATGCTTCAAAATTTCTTATGGTCAGCAATTGAAAATCGAGTTGGAATGTGGTTCCAGCAGGATGGAGCAACAGCTCATACTGCAAGAGAAAGCATGCAATTACTCTGGCAACATTTTAATGGAAGAATTATTTCTCGATTTGGTGATGTCAATTGGCCATCTCATTCTACTGATCTCACTAGCCCAGACTTTTTCTTGTGGGGATATCTAAAGGAAAAGGTTTAGGCCAACAAGCCGCAATCTTTAATGGAGCTAAAAGAAAACATCACTAGAGAAATAAGAGAAATAAGCCCAGAAACTTTGGAAAAGGTTATGGCAGAGGTAATCGAAAGAGCTGCATTTTGTGAAGCAGAAAATGGAAGGAATATGCAGGATGTTATTTTTCACACTTAACGATAAAGTTTCTAAACCTTAATAAAATTAAATTTGTGATAGAAAATCAATTTCCATTGCCTTGACTTTATGATACTAAAATTTCATGCATATAACTGTTAAAATAAAAAAGTTATTTAAAATTGACATGTTTCAGTGTCTTTTTTCCCACCCTCTATATATATATATATATATATATATATATATATATATATATATATATATATATATATATATATATATATATATATATATATATATGTATACATACATATATATACTTCTTTTAAATTATATATATATATATATATGTATATATTTATATACATATATATATGTATATATATGTGTGTATATATATATATATATATATATATATATATATATATATATATATATATATATATATATATATATATATATATATATATATATATATATATATATATATATATATATATATATATATATATATATATATATGTATATATGTATACATACATATATATAGTTCTTTTAAATTATTGAAGCTCAAAATACAAAAGTATTTTGAAATTCTATAATTTCAAAATACTAACACTAACGCTAAGTTTGTAAACATTAAAACTTGTTTTATTTGATTAAAATTGTATTATTTGACAAAAAATAAAATTACATATATTTTTAAAATATTAAAATGCTAGACATCACTCAATGGGTGTTGCAATTTGTGCACCAATAAATGATTTAAATTTGATAAAAATTAAATCTTATACAGCTAAAAATTAATATTAAATTTGAAGGGGAAATAAAGTCAAGAAAAGGGGGGAGGGGGTATAAAAACCATTACCTGAAGTTTATCTGAGTTATAAAATATCAAAGCTTTATCTTTTATTACTGCCCAGCACTTTTTTGACAACCCACATCTTGTCTAAGTTATACAAATAATACTATTATTATTTTTATATTAAAAATATTTCTAAAATACTATATCTATGAATAAAGTATATTTCTAAATTAATCTATATAAGATATTTCTAAAATACTACATGTATTTATAAAATATATTTCTAAAATACTGCGTGTATGTACAAAATATATTTTTAAAATAATATATAAAATATATTTCTAAATTATTGCATGTATAACTAATGATTAGTAATTATTGACGTTATAACTATATTTGTATGCGCTATATTATACATATAATCTATATAATACATATACATATACACAGTATATATATACTGTGTTATACATAAATACTATATAATACATATACACAACATTATACCTTGCATTTATGCAAACTCATGTTTATAACATTGCTTATAAATTATTTTGATGCATGGTCGCGCTTAATAAAGTTACTTAATGCAATTTGTATTCAATCAACTTCTTATTCTGCTTTATAAAATATTAATCCTCTTATTGAATGATTAGAAGTTTAGCTTCAATTAGAGGTTTTGCTTCAATTAGAAGTTTAGTTTCAATTAGAGGTTTAGTTTTACCTAGAGGTTTAGCTTTAACTAGAGGTTTAGCTTCAATTAGAGGTTTTACTTCAATTAGAGGTTTAGTTTCAATTAGATGTTTTGCTTCAATTAGATGTTTTGTTTTAATTACATATTTTGCTTCAATTAGAGATTTAGCTTCAATTAGAGGTGTAGCTTCAATTAGATGTTTAGCTTCAATTAGAGGTTTAGCTTCAATTAGAGGTTTAGTTTCAATTAGATGTTTAGTTTCAATTAGAGGTTTAGCTTCAATTTAGAGGTTTAATTAATCAAGATAGGCCTTAATGTAGTAAAATGTTCAGCTACAACTGTATTGTCTATATATTTAAGTCTAAAGTTTAATTTTAAACTTAATAAATACCTGAACAACCCAACCGGAATACAAAGGACATTCAGCAGGTATTGGAATTGTACCATTAAAACGACGCAAACTTTTAGACAGTACTAAAATAAAAAAAAGGTTAAAGTTACATCAAATAAAAAATCAAAACAAAACAAAACAAAATTAAAAAAGTAAAACTGTCAAACCATCAAGCCAGCTGTCAGCTTCACTCAATGTATCTGCTGCAATATGATATGTTCTAAGTGGTGTTGTAAGCTAAATAAATTTAAAACTTATTTAAACTAAAAACTGAATTTGTATAAACTTATGATATTTGTTATTTATCTTTTATGCTTTTTGCTTTTAATGTGAGTATACTAAACTGTTTTAACTGTTTAACTTAAAATTCAACTGGACTAACTGTCTAACTTAAAGTTTAACTAGACTGTTTGATTGATCTAATTTTATTTAATTGTTTTCATCATAACAATTCTCACCTCAATTGAAAGTAGGTCACCTGACTTTGAGATTTTAGAAACCATTTCTAAATCTATTTGTCCATTTGGTTTGCGATTCATAGCTTCCTGGTAACATTATTTTAAAATATTTATAGAAAATTTTTTATTTATTGCTGAATTAATTTTTAACTGCAAGTTGTTATTATACTTTTAATTACAAAATTAATTGTGAATTTAAAAAAAAAAAAATTTTTTGACGTTTTTAGAAAGATATAATTATTCAACTATTTCTTTTAAATCAAAAGCAATAATTGTGATTGGTGACTAAAAAAGTAATAAATTATTTAACCTGTCGTTTAAAGTAACTTAATTTTCCTTCACTGAGCACAAACCATCTTTTTTTCCAATTTTTTATTATACCACCCTGTTTATATAACCAGCCAACTTTTTCAAGTTTTTCCTAGACCGAAAAAAAAAAGAAGATATTTCAATCCTGACTATAACAAACTATATTTAACACAACAAAAAACATTATTAGTAAGTAAAATGTTCTTATGCAGATTAGTGTAGTGCCCCCTTCATAAGTGAGAAGTTCCGAGTTTTATCCTCACAACATCTCTGTGCAGCGGCCTTGTTAGTCAAGGTTCATGTTTCAAGTTATAGAGATGAGAAAGGGTTGAAATGACAATTAAAGTAGTCTCCTCAACTGTAGTGGCCATTTTGACCTTGGAGAGTTGATTTAGCATTTTAAAAAAAAAAAATACTGTAATGCATATATATATATATATATATATATATATATATATATATATACATATATATATATATATATATATATATACATATATATATATATATATATATATATATATATATATATATATATATATATATATATATATATATATATATATATATATATATATACATCAATAAATAACAAAGTACACTCAGTTGCATGTTCATCATTACATGCTTCTCAAAGTAGTAAACAAAAATTTACTCAACTGCATGATATATTACATATGTTCAAAGAAGTAATCAAAGTAATGCAAACTCTTATTTTTGTGGTTTTTTTTTTTTTTTCTATTTAAAAAAATAATGTCTTATAATGTGCTAAAAATATTTTTATTTTAATAAAAACTTTTTATTTATAATTTTCATTGATTTAACCAACTATCATTAAAAATATATTAAACCTGTTTTAACTGTTTCATATTTTGTGTTGTAAAGCTTGCACATGTTGGGAGCTTGGGTATACTTGTTTCATTTCGAGTTTCTAATGAGTCACCATCAGATTCTGTGTCTGATGTATCACTAGTAAGTAATCTTTCGCACAACAAAAATGGCTAAGATGATATAAGAGAATAAATAATGATATAAAAGCATAAAAGCTACAAAATCTACTAGTTAAATAAAAATAAATTTAATAATTCAGAAAAAAAGAAGTAACTTTATATTTTCAAAAAAAAAAAATCCAAACCTTTTTTTCTAAAGATCCATCCTAAAATAAATGATAATAAAGTAAATAAAGTACAAATTAAGTAAACAAAAGTAAATAAAATACAAAAGCAAATAGATCTAAAAAAGTTTAAATACTATAATGCATCCTATAATAAAATTTGAAGCATCTTAATCTATGATAATATTTGAATCATAATATGATTTAATTATAGAGATGTGCTAGGTACCTGGCTCTGTCCATGTTTTTCAACAGTTTTTTCCAGTCTTTATATTCTGAGTACCTAAAAAAAATGTCGGGATAATTCGAGCCAGGTACCTGAAACATGTAATCTGGGTACCCAGGAAGACTACCAGAATAGAAAGATGATGAGTACCCGGCTGACTGGGAACCTAGCATGAGTTTTACATGAACACTGTTATATATAGTCTTTATAGTTTTTACAAGTACATTGTATATATGCACCAGGTGCTCTATATAATTGTATGTCGCATCACAGTATAAGATAACTCATCCAGCACAGATTCTAGGTTTGAATTTCACCACTCCTAACTAAAAAAAAATTGAAATTTTTTAAAACTTCTTTTGGTTATTTTACGCATTCTTTAATGACTTTTAGCAAAACATTTCTAAATCGGTTTGAAATTTTTTTTAACATAAGTTTTTTTAACATAAGTTTTTTTAACATAACTTTTTTAACGTAACTTTTTAAAGCTGGTATTGGCAAAGAACTCGGCAGAATATTTTTAATAACAGATGTTGGGTCTAATGGTCATTATTTTCCCGTATTTGATTTTAAAAGATGCATCATCTGGCCTATGCAGTTGACATAACCATATAGTCTGAAACAATAAAATTGAGATATCATTACTCCATTTTTTTCTCTTATCTGGATTTTTCGAAAGTTTATAAATTGATATTTTTGTTGCAGTTAAATAGCAGTTTGTCTTCACTAAGAAGTACCATTTTAAAGGTGTCTTTAATTATTAAAATGACTATTTGTTAGTTGGACAATATTCGAGCACTTAACTTTTATATCTTAAAGTTGCGCTACCTGGGTTATAAACCAATCGAATTTGAAAGATTTGCACAGTACTATAAATCGCCATTCAGTCACTCAACTTTATTGTGTAAAGTCAAGGTCTGTTATTATAGATGACCATACCTATTATTATATAGAAAAGTTAAATGGCTTTTTCACTATACAAAAATGGTATTACTATCATTATAGTCATGCTAAATATAATTTAGCTGTTGACAAAATGTCTTTTTTTATATTTACAGAACAATTTTTTTTTTTTACAAAACAATTTTTTTTTATTTACAGAACAATTAATAACACCAAACATAACACAATGGCTAAAACCAAATATAACTCAATAGATTACACCAAACAAAATACAATGAATAACACTGAATATAACACAACAGATAACCCAAATATAATTCAAGACATCACATTCAAAACATTACAATTTATCATTTAAATTTTACAACTAAAATATAAAATAAAACAAAAACTATTTATGAACACAAAATAAAAATTCAACCTTATTTAATGTTGTGTAAACAGGTGCATGACAGTCCTGAAAAAAATTGTAGTCATTTTCTGATTCATTAAGCACAAAGTAATGAGGAGAAGCTAGAAAAATAAAAAAACTTTTTTAATTTTTATAAACAATTTATTTTTAAGAAAATTAATTTACTTTTACATTATAGTTTGTAACAATTTACTGTAACTATAGTTTTTTTTAATCATATTTTATATTTCTACTTTTCAACAATTTGAAAACTTTTTTTTGATTTTAATTTATTGATTTAATAAGATGAATTTAAAGTTACATAATTATGATGATTTATTAGATAATTCCAAAGTTACATCAACTTACTTAAACTTTTAAAAATAACAACAAGTTAAACTTATTTAAAATAAAAGTTGTCCTAAACTGATAAATCAAAATAGTTTAAAAATAACCATAAAATGTAGTGTTTAATTTATTTAGAATAAAAATCATGAATGAAAACATTAATTTTAATTCAAAATTTAAAAAATTTAATTTTTTATTGAATATATAAACTTCAATGTCAAAATACTTGAACATTTTAAACATACTTTTTATTAATTTTTACTTAAGCACTCCTTTTCAATTATTTTTTATACTCCTATTCAATTTGTTATTTATAAAAAAATTCAATTGCTAATATACTTATGAGCGACATATTTAGACAATAATGAAAATGCGATCTAAGTGATATTTTTGATCTCTGTATTCAAAATTTACAAAACTATATAGAAATTTATAACTAATTAATAATTTAACTTAAATTCTTAAAATTTTTATATCATAAAGTTGTTAAAAAAAAAAAAACTAATCATGCATCAAATCACAATTACTTGTTAATTCAAAACATATTTTGCAATATATATATCTAAAAACATCAAAAAATGAACTTGGAGCTTAAATAAATAACTGTAAAATAAACAACACTCATGATATAAATGATAACAAATAGATGATACTCACTAGTGCCTATTTCATCTGTCGCTATCTGCTATAACATATAAAATAAAAGCATTTTAATTTTTTTCTGTGTATTCATTTAAGATACATATAATTGCATTATAAATGCATTAATTAGAATTAAACTACCAGCAACATGAACAAATTACAAATAAGATAATGCGGTAGTGGTGAAGTGGTAGAGTACTTGCTATGTAAGTGAAAAATTTTGAGTTCAATCCCCCTCACATCCCTAGTAGTATCAGGCTCAACTTGTTTCTCTGCACAGTGGTATTTTTTGCCAAGGTTCATGTTTTGGAATTAAAGGTAGAGATAAGGCTGTACCCACAATGAAAAAAATGAAAAAAATAGAAAGCTGTCTCCATAACTGTAATGACATCCTTAGCTTTAGGGAGGTGATTAGTATTAAAAAAAAAAGATCTTCAATATGGTTATATAACTATATATATAACTTCACTAAAACACACTAAAATACTCAAGACATTTTTGTTTTGTTGTATTAGAAACTAATTATGTACTATCAGAAAACCAGTTTAACATATAGCTACATACATAAAACTGTGTATATATAGTATTAACCACTTTGTAAAATCAAACATATGGTTGTGTTGACACTAAAAATACCACCTACTATATACACTAGTTTGCTATCGGGAAGTAAAAATGGACTATAAAAAAAAATGCCTGTGCTAATCTAATACCTTTTGTATTGTCAAACAATATGGTTGCTATGGTTACTAAACACTATTGTTTTAGTAACAATTATTGAACATTTGAAAAAAAAAATAGAACCTCAGTGTATTTTTTGTCATATTATTATTCATTAATACTATTCTATTAATCTTTACTGTTATCTTGACAACAGTCTAAAGCTTTGTTTGAAAAATGTTTCTGTTTGAAAAATAACTCTCCTTTATTCTAGCATACTTAAATTTTCCCTTGGGCATTCACTGCTCTTGTGTCACCATTCGGCAAACTTTTAAGTCAAAATTTTAATAATATTGGACCTAGCCTGCAAGGGTTAAAAACAGAGTTAGAAAGACATTTAAAAAAAAACACGTTTAATACTAATTTTTAACTACGTTGAAAAATGTTTATAATTTATTAAACTCAATAAAGAAAGATCTCTGATTCAATATCTATCCTTATCCTCTCATTTAAAAAAATTAATATGAGCAATTTAAAAATACCTTGTCTTCAGTTAGCTGTAACAATTTCTCATCAAGACTTTCACTTGAAGTTGCAAAACTCTTCTCATGCTTCAAAGTAGGTAACATAAATGGCTTTGGTTCTTTTAAAGGTTGGGTGGAGGCTCTTATTGATGCACATCTAGTAGGTACAGGTGGTGGTTCGCAATTAGATTGTGATGTAGAGAGTTCTAATGGTTCATACAAATATTTTTCTGATTTTAAATCTTTTAAAAGTTCTCCGAATATTTCTTCATATAGGTGAGATGAATTTAATCTTGCTGGACTAACACATTCATTTGCGCAAGCTTTATAAAAATTGTTATAGATTATAGAAATTTACTGCTATATATTAAAATTTTACCTTATATAGATATATATACATACATACAATTATCAGAGTAACTAAAAATAATGTTTATTTTTAAGAAAATTTTTTTATAAAAAAGGATTATTTTTAAGAAAGGATTCCTAACATTAACAAAAGTGCTGATAGTCACACTCCATGTCTCCAGGTGATGTTCTTTTATGAATGCCTAATTAATTTCATGAACAGTGAAGTAGTACTTTGATCTTTAAGTTCCATACTCATATCTGGAACTTTATCTATAATTTGTTTTGCATCTAGCTTTTTTGTAGGTTTCTCAAGAGATGTTAAAACCTTCTCTTTGTTATACTTTCCACTTCATTGCTAAAAAATGAAAGAATGACTGTATGAATGTTTTAAGGAAAAGAAAAAGAAAAGTCTTATCTTCTTCTAGGATTAGTACATAAAATCTTTATGTGCAAAATATCAAAAAATTCTTGAATATCTTGGGGGAAAATTTTTTTGTTAAGTTTCTGTTTTGCGACCTTCATTATTCTTAATGTTTGGCATAAGTATCAACAAATTTTAAAATTATCAAAGAATCAAATGTGCATATTTGATTCTTTGAATATAGCATATTTGATTCTTTGATATATAGTTGCTTTGTTAGAATCCTGGCCTGTTGTGTGAAAAGGTGTGAGCAGTCTTTAATGTTGTGTATTCTGGAGAATGAACCAAGTTTGAACAACTTGCTTCTTTGATGGTAACTTGTTACCTGTTATTAGTTCATTGGGTTGAGCTATAAGCCAAACCTCAGTCTGAATTCTAGTCTCAATTTTAAAATTTTATAATATAGCTTTCATAATAATTTTCTACAGTGTCTACTCTTGCTGCTTATATTATGCTATATTATGGTTTGCTGCTTATATTATGCTGAAACTATGAATTTAATGACTAATGCAATATCAATTTATAGAAGATGCAACAATAGCAATTTTGATGCAACAATTTCACTTATTAAGGCAATATAATATTTACAATGTCGCATTGAGAGTTCCGGATGCCACTATTGAGTAATGATGACTATTATTATTGATGTTTCATAATTATCAGGTGTAGTTGTCAGAAGAAGTCATCCTGTCAGCTTTGTTTTGTAAACATCCTTTAATAACAACTGCACTAAAGAAAGAAATAATAGATAAGTTGCTTTTGACTCCAATACCAGAAAACTTCCGCTTTGGTAAACCAGAATTCAAAAATATTGGTTGTGACACAACTTTGACAAGTCTGATTGAACCTAAATCTCATTCGTTGTTCCGCATTTGAAAGTGAGCACTGTCTGGATTTCTGAATCAGTCGAGCAATGGCACTCAAACCATAAATTTAGAGTTGCAGAGCAATTTGTTTACACAGTAAAAGTTGTCAACAATGCAGCATAGCGTGGTCTCAAGTTAATTTCTAATTTTGCTACAATCATTACAACTGATACTGAGCAAAAGGCATGGTTGTTGCAAGGTGTCAAGCAGCATAGAAAGTTATATTATAGTTTGATAAAAAAACACTGAATCTGTGAAAGTACTTCTAGTGTGTAGAGTGTGTTGGTTATTGAATTTTCAAGTGAAGTCTTCCATGAAAAAAAGTAATTTTTTGTTACATTTGGTCACAAAGTGGCTAAAATAATATAAATAACATAAATACTAAATATTATTTTTTGTAAAATAAAATGTTAGATGTAAACATTAATGTGGGTTTTTGTATATATGATTAACTTCATGTTTAATATATGACTTTAAGCAAATGTCAGTTGTTATATGTATAATATTATATAACAACTGACATTTGTTTAAAGTCATATATTAAACATAAAGTTAATCATATATATATAAACCCACATTAATATTATATCTAACATTTTATTTTACAAAAAATAATATTTTAGTATTTATATTATTGTACACAAGTAAAAATAAATTATAAATTGAATGAAAGTGTAAATAATTTTTCCAAATTTTTCTTAGTATTACCTTTATCACACATGATACGTAACTCATCTCGCTCTTTCTTTAATTGATCTTTCTCTCGAATTAACTGAAACAGTATATCATATATACTTGAACACTCTTATGTAGACTAAAGATGACTTTCAAAATATAAAAACTCTATTTTTTGCACTATCTATTTTTTTAATATTTTTTTTTGTAGAGAATTAAAAACATATTATTTAAAAAGTAAAACACAAACCTCTTTAAAGTTTTCCCGAACCCATTCTTTTATCTTTTGCATCTTTTCCTCATCAAGAAGTATTAATGAATCATTCTCATGTCGCTTAAAAACATTAAAAAAAAATTATTTTTATATAAAAATTACTTTACATTTTATTGCATAAAAATAAACTTAATTTTTCAAGAAAAATTTTTTTATTTTTTCAAGATAAAAAAAAGTTTATTTTTCCATGGAATTAGTTCAACAAATTTCTTTAGTTTTAATAAAATATTCTTTTTTTTAAATTCAAGTTAACATCTTTTTGAAAAACTTTTTAACATTTAGGATGCTGTTATAAAACTCAGTTGGTGGCCCTTCAAATCTATTTGAATATTGTGAAGTTTTAACAAAGTGTGTGTACAACCCATTTTTTTTGGGTCAACATTTTTCACAAACCTATTTTCGACAAGAGCTTTTCTCACACTGCAAACCAAAGTTTTTGCTGATCAGTTGTCGCGTTATTGAATGCCTTTTGACACTATTTTCTATTATGTCGTGGTTAATTTCTTCATTGTTTTCACTGACTGATGTAATTTTTTGAAAACCTGCTCTGATGACTGTAACTTCGAAAAGCAAGAGTTCCTCTCTTGCTTTTCGAACTAAGCTTGTCAATATGTTTTTAAAACCAATTTTTGTGTAGTGTTGTTAAAGGACCACTTACTAAACATGTGACAGTAAAGGCCTGAATTGAGTGGTTGGAAATATGAAGAATGGAATGGTAAAATTGTTAGTTCCATGTCATTCTCTCGACATAGTAGAATTGCTGTCATAGAAACATGACATAAATGACCACCAGCTGCTAAAACTTCTCAGCATTCATAATTTGCATTTTTAAAAGGAATGAACACAGATTTAATCCATTGTACAAATTAATCCTCCTATATCCAATCAGAAAGAGACACAGTGTAGCACTGTACCAGGAGGTCCACCATTACTGCATTGAGCCCAAAAAGCAAGGTAATTATTTTGCAATCAAGGTAAGTATTTTTTTATTAAGATGCCTTTCTATGGCAACTGCAGGGCCTTAAATGCATCCAGTGTTAGTTGCTATTATATCAAGTACCAAAAATTGATAACAAGAAATAACAGCAAGTTTATTTGATTCAGTAATTCTCTTCAGTATTTGCAATTATTTTCCCATTCCAAAGAAGAACTTAATACTTCGGTTAGAAAAATTTCTCCCTTATGTGCAAAGCATTTACTTTTCTGAATTCCTTATAAGCACATTCCACAATTTATCTATATAGAGATATATAATCCCTTAAGACTCCTGCATTCGTTAAGACAGAATCAATAAAAAGTATTGCTTTATTGCTGGAATTTTGAACTCGATAAGCTGCTGCAATAATGTCAGGGTCATCACAAATGTTTCTTGGAATAATTAAAGAAACCATTTTTAGATTTTCTAGTTTGGGACAATACGGTTATAAAAAAACTTGTGAATCATTTTCTGTTTCAGAATTCTGTTCTCCTTCATTTTGAACTTCAGGATGAAACATCACATCAGCACTCTTTCATTTTATCTCTTGGTCTTTCTGAATTTGAAGTAGTATATTTCTGATTATTTTTCTCTGAATACTCTGTAAACACCTCTTGTCAGTTGTAGAAAAACACATCTGACAAGAAATGTTTTTCTACAACTGACAAGAGGTGTTTGATGTCATGAGCGTTTTATTTTTTCATAAGCTTCAGTGGGACCTTTTTCAGAGAAGCCTTTTGCTTCATTCATTATTTTTTATATGTAACCCAGTACAACCTGTTTCATGTCCTGCTGCCTTGTAGGATATGCTCTTTTAGGCAAAGGCTAGGAGAAGCCAACTTCAACTTAAAACACCCCCTGCCTTGAGGCTCTTGTTTCAGTAAAGGCTAGAGATGGTGTCTCGATAAAAATACTCATCTTGGGCAGATGTTAAATGCATCCGGTTACTGTCTTGTAGAACGCCTTTTAGGCAAAGACTTAAGGGGTAAATAAATTCTATTAGGCTGGTGCAGATGTAATACATCGTTTCTAGTTTAGGATGCTGGATCTTCTTGACACAATGCATGGGTTTTATGACTAGGCAACTCATTCTATTATCTGTTTTTATGATTAGGCAACTCATTCTATTATCTCCTAATGAGGGTATAGCTCTAAAACTCAGTTTTATGGTTCTGAGGCTGGCTGGTAGTCAGGTTTCCTGAACTCTGTAGTAGCTCTTAGAGAGGCTTATTCCATCAACAGCTGTTAAATATCAGAGCGCTAACAGTGCCATGTTGCGCATGGATAGTGTCCTGTTTTTACTTTTGGTTTGCATTGTCGAGGTCACATTCGAAGCCCTTGGTTATGGCTTAGAGTTTATTAATAGTAATGTGACAATTGCTTCGACTATTAAATAGTTTACTGAGTTCTATCTATGCTTTGAGTCAAGTTCTTTAACCAATTTAAAATGACTGAAGTACCAAAAACTATAAAACATAAAAAACCATCACCTAGTTCTCTAAACCTATCATTCACTAATATTCATAATAATATCATTCACTAATACTCATAATAAACCTATTATTCACTAATATTCATGGTCTTCAAAGTAACTTTTCTTTTGTCGAGTCGTATCTTTTGCAAAGTTCAACAAACCTAATTGCTCTTTATGAGACTAATTTAAGTTCGGCTGTCTCATCCTGTGATCTTAGTGTTGATGGTTATCTGCCTTTAATTCCTAAAGACTCCAATAGTCACATGCTTGGCCTGGTCATTTACATTTGTAAGAATTCACTCATTTGTCAGAAAACTAGGTTTGAATCAACAGACTATTCTTTTATGTGCTTTCATTTAGCACCACTTCTCTCTATCGCCTTTCTCTTTGTTCAATATCGCTTTCAATTATCTCAAAACTGAACTCTCTTTGATGTTATTTCTAATCAAATTGACCGACCCCTCTCTTTATCCATCAGCCAATATCATTGTTGTTGGTGACTTTAATGCTCATCACACTGAATGGCTTGGCTCTAGTGTCAGTGACTATGCAGACTTTAAAGCCCACAACTTTTGCCTTTCTTAATCTCTAACTCAAATAGTTAGATGTCATTAGGAAGAGAGTTACATTAATTTATTATTTTTGGAGAAAAAAAAGTTTGTTTTTAGAGTTAGTTGAGAAGAATGTTTTTTTAGTTAATAAACATGACCATGAGTAATAAATTGACATATATTTCAAATAGACTTCTATCACTATTGTTATTTTTGCTTCATTTATAGACGTTAACTAGATCTGCACGAAGTAGCCTGTATTTTACAGCTGTCATATTTAATGCCAACAATCTTTGGTCGTTTTGAAGCTCTTCTTAACACATTTTCTATTTGTTGTTTGTCTTTGAGAAGTCCAGGTTTAAAAATTGATCCACAGTATTCTAGGTGAGGGCGGACTAGAGCTGAAAATAGTTTTTTGAAGGATAATAAATCTGGATATGATGTAAATGTTCTTTTTATTATTCCTACTATTTGTGTTGCTTTGTTGGCTTGAATAGTTGTGTGTTTGGAAAATAATAAGTTTGAATCTATGTAAACACCTAAATCACGTTCGCAATTTGTGGGTTTAATGTTTACCCTTATATGTTGTTCTGGATAATGCATATTATAAGCATGAGATTTGTTGTTTTGTTCTAAGTGCAAGAACATTTATCAATGTTAAATTTCATTCCCCATTTTTTTGACCATGCAACAAGAGCATCAATGTCATTTTGTAATTCTTGCGCAGATTGAGTATTTTCAATAGAAAGGAAGATTTTGGTATCGTCAGCGAAAAGAGCAGCTTTAAATTTGACTACTTCAGGGATATTGTTGACATACATAATAAAAAGTAACATTGAAAAGACAGAGCCTTGTGGAACTCCACTTTTAACGGGTACCCAGTTTCAGTAATTACCATTAACAACTCTTTGTCTACAGTTTTTCAGATAATTTTTAATCCAATATAGTATTGATCCATATAACCAAAATAAAATATAATTATATTCTAAATAATTAAGATAAAAAGGATAAAAAAACATTTTTTGTTAAATTATTAAAAAAAAAATGGAAAAACTAATGTTTATCTTCAAATGCTTAATAAAATAAATTAAAATAAAAATAGAAAAAATAAACGTTTTACTAAAAATAAATTGAAAAAAAAACAAACAAACGTTTTATTAATTCTAAAATAAATAAAATAAAACATGCAAAATTAATGTTTCATTTAAAATTCTAATTAAGCTTAAAAAAAAGAAAATAAAAGGCTTTTTCAAAACCATATATATAAATGTTGATAAATGTTGTCGATGGGAATATTATGATCAAGTGATGATGTCCAATAATTAATTACAATTAAATGGTTAGTTAAGCAGGAATGATCTGGATGAAATCTATATTGATGTGGATTTAATAAGTCATTGTTAATCAGGTGTGTCATAATATGATTTTTTTATAATTTTTTAAAGATTTTAAAGATCTTTATTTAGGTACAAGTTATACTGATGAGGATCTAGTTACACTGACTAGGATCAGAAACAAGACTTATGTCTTGCTTCTGATCCTAGTGTTCAGTTTCTCCACATTCACCCTTAGGTGCTTCTGATCGCAGTTTGATCTCTTAAAACTATTATCTCATTCTTCTTTATCATCAGAATACGCCTATCATCACACCTCTTATCATCGGGACGCCTATCATCGTACCTCTTACGCCTATCATCGGGACCCTTTCTGGGATTTTCTTCTTGATGGCCCTTAGGTAGAATACATTCATCTTCCTGCTGATAAATGTGCTTCTAACACAACTTCTTGGATTCAGGCTGGCAAGGAATCTTTTATTCCCTCTCGATGATTCCAAGTCAAGCCTCATTCTTCTCTTTGGTTTACCTCACATTGTGCTGCTGCGACTTCCAATCAAAAGCATTACTTCCATATCTATCAGCAAAACAATTCTCCAGAAAACAGACATCTGTTTACTATTGCTAGAAACTATTGTAAAAAGGTTTTATCTAAGGCCAAAGCCCGCAACTCTCCGATCATTAAATCTTGTATTTCATCTCAAAAATTAGGCTCTCGTGACTTCTGGAGAATCTTTAACAGTATCAATAATAAGGGCAAATTGTTAACCTGTTTGACGGCTGATATGGGCGTCAAACAGGTTGATCCATTGCTTGACATTCGTATCACTCAATCCTCTGTATCAAAAGTAATTTCCTGCTTAGACTCTTCTAGAGCTCGTGGCCTGGACAACATACCTGTTATAGTCTTACAGAAGTGTTCTGGAGGGCAATCTGACTCATCTAACTACCGCCCTATTAGTCTTCTACCTATCATAAGCAAGGTTTTTGAATCTTTAATTAACAAACACTTAATCTCTCATCTTAAATCTAATAACTTAATTTCTGATCATCAATATGGATTTCAATCTTCTTGTTCCACAGTTAATTTGCTAACAGTAATAACTGATAGGTTTTATCGTGCATTAGATAGAGGTGGAGAGGTTAAGGCTATCGCTCTTGACATTTCTAAAGCTTTTGATAAAGTATGGCATGCTGGTCTTATCCATAAGCTTTCTTCTTATGGTGTATCAGGTAATATCATTAAGATTATTGAATCCTTCCTTTCCAATCGTAGTATAAAAGTTGTTCTCGATGGACAGCACTCTTCTTTATATTCTGTAATTTCAGGGGTTCCTCAGGGTTCTATCCTTGGCCTTATACTCTTTTTAATTTACATTAACGTTCTTACAGATATTCGTACATCTAAAGTAGCATTGTTTGCTGATGATACTACCATTTATACTTGTCTTGATAAGAAGCCAGCACTCTCTGATCGCTTGGAGGGGGCATTTGAGCTTGAAAAGGATCTCACTTTTGCTAGAGCATGGGGCTCACAGTGGCTGATAAACTTTAGTTCAGATAAAACCACATTTTTTCATCGTTATTGCAATAATTTAGATCTTCCTATATTTATGAACGCTGATGTACTTGATGAGTCATCTACCCTTCATCTTCTAGGATTAACTGTTACTTCTAATCTTTCTTGGAATCATATATTAAATCCATTGCAAAATTAGCATCTGCTAAGGTTGCATCTCTTTATTGTGCTCAACACTTTCCTACTTTGGATTCTATTCTTTATCTCTATAAATCTCAAATCTGTCCTTGTATGGAATACTGTTGCCATATCTGGGGCGGATCTTCCAATGATGCCCTTTCTCTTTAAACAAGGTACAAAAAAGCATTGTAAATGTAGTTGGACCTGCTCTTGCAGCCAACCTCCAACCATTAAAACACCATATTATGTTGCTTCTCTTTCTCTTTTCTACTAATACTATAATGGGCACTGTTCTAAAGAGCTAGCGTCTCTTGTGCTACTAAAATTCATTCTCGTGCTAGTCATTATTCAATTACGTCTCACCCTTTTTCTGTTTTTAAGTGCTCCAAAAACTTTCATTCATCTATTTTTTTTCCTTGAACATCAGTTCTTTGGAATTCGCTTCTTTTATCTTGCTTTCCTGATTCATATAATTTGCAATCTTTTAAGTTGTCTGTCAATTGTTATCTTGCTCTATAAACTTCATCTTTTCTCTTCCAGTAACATCTAACTCTAATAGTGGGTGCTTGCAGCCTTGTTGAAAACGAAGATGCTGTAAAAAAACAAAAAATTTGATAACCAATAGTTGTATTAGGAATGTTTCTGACTCCAGGAGAATGATCTTGAATATGAACAGTCTTAAAAGTATGTAAAGTATAACTTATAAGATGGAAGAGTGTTTCCAGAAAAAATCTCAATTGTAAAATCCAAGAAGCCGTTTTTCTCTATATTTTCTTAATATATAAGGTTACAACTTTTTTTTTGGTTTGTGATGGGGTTCTACTAGAACAACATGAACTTAGTTCTTCTTCGTTTGTGAGCAGCCAATTTGTCATCCATTTTTGCCTAATTGATGTGTAAACCTTGCATACCATGTCCTTATACACACCCTATGAATCTTCTAAAACTTTTTAGATTATGATCCTTCTAGAACCTTCAAAAACATTTTTCTAGGATAAAGAAATCTTTCTTTTAGAGTTTTAAGTACCTTTTGAGAACCTTCCATTATCTACCATAATACTCTAATATCTTCCATAACATTCCAGAACATTCGTGTCTTCAGAAATATTCTAGAATGTTCTTGAATGTTCTGAAAGGTTTCAGAATTTTCTGGAAAGGTTTTGAATGTTTTTGTAGGTTCCAGTGCTTCTATAATCTTCCAGAATGTTCTGGAATGTTTTTGAATGTTTTGGTAGGTTTCAGAATGTTCTATAATCTTACACAATGCTCTTGGACAGGCCTAAATATTATAGACCTTTGTTAAATACTAAAACCTTTTAGAATCTTATGCAATGCAATGGAACATTCCAGAGTATTTTAGAAATCTGTTTAAAACCTTACAGAATGTTCTAGATTCTTCTTTTTATATGAAACCTTCCAACTTTACAAACAACTTTTGTATAATGAAAACATATTTTTAGCAATTTAAGGGGTATTATATGTGCAATATTATAAAACTTTAGGTGTTTCAAAGAGGATGGTAGAAAAAATGCAATTTTGCTAGATAAATAAAACTTCACACTAATCATTACAGGGGTAATATCTATTGGAAAAGTTTTGGCTGTCAAGATTCAGAGCAATTTTATATTTTTTGAACAACCCTAATATACATATATATATTTATGTTTTTACTTAAGAAAAAAATTTGACTCTTTGCAGTATTAGATGCACAGATTTACCTTATTGATTACACATAGCATAAGTATCTCTACAAGATAAAAATTGCAAAACATTTCTCTCAGTGTTTTTTGAAATGTAAGGCTATAATAAAATTTCAAACCAGAAAACATGTTTTCTGTTGTGGAAAGGAAAAGAGATGTTTTCCTTTCCACAACAGAATGTGGGAATCTTTATAAGCAAGAGCTTATCAAGCAAGCACTCTACCACTACACCACTGCCACAAATATATATATATATGTATATATATATATATATATATATATATATATATATATATATATATATATATATATATATATAGATCTAAAGTTTGTTGGCTTTAGGAAGAGCGGAAGGAAAAAAGTGATTCTTACGCCAATACATACGTCACTTTTAATTACTTTTGACTTTCGTCCAACATTTTCGTGTTGGACGAAAGTCAAAACCATTAATTTAATTACAAATTAATTGTTATATAAAAAAACCACAAAAACGCAAATTTAATTGACCGGAATGTTTTTAAAAACATTCTGAATGTTTTTAAAAACATTCTGAATGTTTTTAAACATTCTAAATGTTTTTAACAATATAAACAATGTTTTTATTTTTATTTTTTTTAATAAAATGTTTTTATTTATTTTTTTTTTATTAAATTGTTTTTATTTTTATTTTTTTTACTGTAAATCATGCGCGGAGTGTTGCTACATCGACTATCTTATAGCCTGACTCGCAAGGGAGTGCTGCTACATCGACTGACAAATAGCCTGACTCGCAAGGGAGTGCTGCTACATCGACTGACAAATAGCCTGACTCGCAAGGGAGTGCTGCTACATCGACTGACAAATAGCCTGACCCGCAAGGGAGTGCTGCTACATCGACTGAGGGTTTGGTTGGGGCAGGCAGTCTATCATTATTGAAAAAAAAAAATTCCAGTCTTGAATTTTAATTTTTACTTTTTGTAAACAAAATATGGAAAAAACTTTCGGACAACATCTAAGGGTTCTATATATATATATATATATATATTTATATATGTATATATATATGTATATATTGTTGGCACTTACGGGGACATGTTTTTTTTGTTCCTGTTTTGTTTTTGTTTTTCTTTTTTCTATACTATTTTTATCATAAATAAAATTATTTTTTAATTTTTATAATATTTTTATTTATACATATTTAAATTTATTTTTTTAATATAAAAATATGTTTTTTATATTTATTTTTGTTATTTTTATTTATTTATTATATATTATATTTCATTTTTATTTTCATCTATTTACAAAAACAATTAATTACAGTAATATAACCATATTTAAACCTTGCCGTAACCCTAACCCTAAGCCTGACCTTGATACTGACCCAAACCAAACCCTCAGTTGAATGTAGCAGCACTCCACTGCAAGTCAGGCTATTTGATCATCGATGTATGTACTTTTCGTTCTCTATAAAAGTTAGTTACAGGGACATTTTTTTTACAAAAAAACTTTTAAATCCAGTGTTATTGCTGTTATGGATTATATAGAAGGGCTCGAAATAAGCGTACTACGATCGCGAATCGCAATTACTTTTCGCACCTTCGCGATTAGTTTTTTCTTAAAATTTGTTTTTCCGCGATCTTTCTTTTTTCCTGATTATTCTTTTTTTATTTTAGAAGATTGATACTCTATTTGCGAATATTTACTGTTCTTTTACAGTATAAAACTGCAGTGACTTCTGTAACGATAATTTTTTTTTTTAAAGCGGAGCATAAAGTAAAAGAATAGAAATAAAATTAATAGAAATAAATGGATGCAATAAATGGATAATAGCAATAAATAGATAAAGAAAATTTAATATTCTAAGCATTAAACTAGTGAAATGATTACAAAACGATCAAAATATTTACAATTATGATCTAATACTTTTTCTATTAGCAATCAAAAAAGTATTAGATCGTAAAAGATTCTATTATTTAGACACATTTTTTTCTTTCGCTTTATTTTATTGAATGAAAAAAGTGAACGCTAACTTTTATTAAAAAATACATTGAATGAAAAAGCAATAGATAGATATATCATGGGAATTAGACAAGTTTACTTAGATTTGAAAACTTACTTAATAAGAACTTAATTATCATTCTTGTTTATGATTGTGCGGGTTTTCATGAAAATGTTAAGTTTTAACATTTTATCATGATAATGTTTTCGTCATTTTTAATAGTTTTTTATAACTGTTTCAAATTTATAGATTGTTTTGTTAGAGTTTTAAATAAATTTTTTTACTGTTAAAAATTTATAGAAAATTAAATATTCTAGTTGTTTTAAACAGTTTAAAATATGTAAATAAAATAGAAAATGAAATAATTAATTAAAAGAAGATTATATCAAGTTCATTGATTTTACAAAAATACATCTGTTAGTTTAATGCAATATAATAATAGTAATAATGTAAATTATAACTAAAGCTACTTTACAACCGCTGAACGTAAATTTTATGACATCTTATGCAAAAATGAGACTTATTATATATGTTATTATAAATAAGTTAAAATAAATAATGCCCCCTCCCCTCCGGCGGGAGTGGAGGAGGGGTTATGAGCAACAAAAAAATTGCGATTAGATTTTTTTACGTTAATTCGAGCTCTGTATAGCTAATATAAAATTTACTATCTTTATCAAATCAGAATATCTATTAAAATACTTTTAAACTGCTTTTATATGTCATCTCTTACCATTCTGATTATCTTTTCCCTCAGTGCGCTAATAGCTTCATCTTTATCCAAGCAAACTAATTTCAATTTTTCAATCTGAAGAAAAATGTATATATGTAATAATTACTTTATTTCAAACATACATAAAATTTTGTAGAGGAAGTTTGTATACTTAGGGCCGGATGTTTTTAACACAAATCTGATTTTTCAAATTTAATTTTTGTTGATGAACTAATAAAATGTTTTAATAATATTAATTATTAATGCCTGCCTAAAAAACTAAATTTAATTTAAAAAATTGGGTATGATCAGATGGTCATACCTAAATGTGTAAATTACATTAAAAGCCTCTTTTAATGTAATTACAATAGTCTAATTTATAAGATTGTTATATACAACATTTTTTTACTTTAAAACAATTGTATTTCATATAAAAATATAAAACAATTGCATTTCATATAAAACAATTGGGTCATTCCATGCCAAATGGACCAAAACTTTAGGATTTCAACATGGACCCCTCAGATTTTGATGAAACTTAGTGGGTTTCTTATTATTAATGAGAAAAGCAATTCCTGAAAATTTCAGCATAAAATCTTTTGTGGTTCATGAGATATTGCCACTTGAACTTTCTGATTTTTTCAAAAATAAAAACTTCAGTAGCAAAAACATGTTTTGTTCACACTTTGAAGCTTTGTATTTTAAAAACAAAATTTCAGAAAACCTTCTAATTTTTTTTATTGTGTACAACTCTACACTTACTTTAAAAAAACTTTGACATTGAATTCTCCAATGTCACATTTTTTCCATAATGGCTACCTAAAAAATCTAAAAATATGTTTGCAAATATAAAAAGTTGATTTTTGATGAATCAATATACAAAGCCTGCAGTTTAAGAAGTGAAAAGACATATTTTTTTAGTTTCTATATATGGTAGGCTTCCAAATTTTCAGAAATTTACTGATAAAATACAATTCAGTAAAAAATTATAGACTTCTAAAAATGGCTGCAGCTAAAACTTAGGAAAATGTGCCTCCACTTCAAACCACCAGTAACTTAAGATCAACACTAGTTTTAATAAGATTTTTTTTTCTTCTTATTTATTAGACTTTATTACAGTGATTTCAGAAAAAAAAATAGTGGGTACTTATGGGGAAGTTACAAAATCAGAACAATGAAAATTGCTCAAAATGCATTAAAAACATTAAAAATAAAGTTATTGTTGTAATTTAGTTTGTATTATAATTGTAATACAAAGTATGCATGAATTTAAAAGTATGAATTTAAAAGTAATCAGTACTAGTCTTTAATTAAGCCTGAATTAAACCCAGTTTTTAAATACCCTAGCTTTTTCCTGTCCCTTCTCCTCCCCTGTCCATTTACTTTTTAACACTCACATTTTCCCTCAGAACTTAGAAAAAAATTGTAATTGAACACTTTTCCTTTCATGATGTGTCTGGTTTTATGTCTGATGTATGAAATGCCTTTATGCCCAAACACACCACTAAACATAAACATATAAAAACTGAAATTTAGTTTTTAATGTTTTCATATAAAACTTATTAGTAACCTATTAAGTAAAATTGAAAAGAAAGACTTTTAGTCTAATTTACCTAATAGTTAATATCATGACTATAAATTTTATAATGTTTTTCCAATACATTCACTATTCCACCCCTCCCCATGAATTTGACTTATTTGATTATCATTTTCAAATTGAGATTACAACTTATAACAAGTTATAAGAGTTGACTTGTCAACACAATGCACAAGTTGATTATGTAATAAAGAATATTTATATGTAATAAACAATCAATATAAACATTGAATCTTTTAAATAAATTTTTGCTAAAAAACTTAGATATTTCCATATCACCACATATTTACCAGATATTTCAGACTTTACCTCTTGACATTAGTTGTTTGTGACTTAACAACATAAGACCTCTTGACATTAGTTGTATGCGACTTTACAAATCTAGACTGCATGCAACCCAGTTGTAATAACTGCCCAGATACCAACACACTTAAAGAGTCTTACTGCTTTGTTTGATAGACATAGCATGGAAGATATCACCTTTAACCAGTGGCAAAAAGCCAACAAAAAACATGATATAGTTCCATTAATTTTCCAGTGTATGATTTTATTGAAAAAGGTTGTCACCAAATAGACCAATTAAGAGACCACCATTATATAGCCAAAAATCAAACAGCATATTTGCAGCATCTAAAAATAACATTACCATGCAATCATATTTTAGCATTACTAGACTTTGCTGAAAATTACAGTTTTTTAATTTAAGATGCAGTACAAGGTTTCCATTAGAACAACAGTCAAGCAACATTGCATCCTTTTGTTATTTACTATAAAAGAAAATATGATAAAATGTAAAAAGTGTTTGTATCATTTCAGATCATTTGCAACACAATACAAACTCAGTTCATTGTTTCATTTATGAAGTAATAAAACAAAAGAGTTGTTGCCTTACTTTAACGATTAAATTTATTTTAGTGATGGGACAGGTTCACAATACAAACATAAATATTTATAAAAACATATCTAACTTATGTCACCATGATTATACTATGAGTATACTAATGTAAATGTTCCTAAAATGCAGCATATAGTTCCATTGCTTCTCCTTTAACAGGAATTAGTAAAGCATGTGTTTATGATGTAAAATGGTTATTTTAGGCAATATTGTGGAAATATCTGAAGAAAATCAAGATGTTCTTATTAAGTTCATGACGCAGTCTATTTCCTTAAATAATTTTACTTGGCCACATAAAGAAGATATTTTCTGCGTTCCAATAATGCACATTTTATGCAAAATTTCATCTTAAAAAGTTCAAGCAACAACTGGTAAATGGTATGAACTAAAAGCTCAAGAAAAAACTGTACATTACATTGTACAATAGCAAAAGTAACATAATAAAATAGCAACGTGGCAAAATTATTATAAATTTGATTTAAACCTAGTTTTTTAGCAAAAATTTATTTAAAAGATTCAATGTTTATATTGATTGTTTATTACATATAAATATTCTTTATTACATAATCAACTTGTGCATTGTGTTGACAAGTCAACTCTTATAACTTGTTATAAGTTGTAATCTCAATTTGAAAATGATAATCAAATAAGTCAAATTCATGGGGAGGGGTGGAATAGTGAATGTATTGGAAAAACATTATAAAATTTATAGTCATGATATTAACTATTAGGTAAATTAGACTAAAAGTCTTTCTTTTCAATTTTACTTAATAGGTTACTAATAAGTTTTATATGAAAACATTAAAAACTAAATTTCAGTTTTTATATGTTTATGTTTAGTGGTGTGTTTGGGCATAAAGGCATTTCATACATCAGACATAAAACCAGACACATCATGAAAGGAAAAGTGTTCAATTACAATTTTTTTCTAAGTTCTGAGGGAAAATGTGAGTGTTAAAAAGTAAATGGTCAGGGGAGGAGGAGGGGACAGGAAAGAGCTAGGGTATTTAAAAACTGGGTTTAATTCAGGCTTAATTAAAGACTAGTACTGATTACTTTTAAATTCATACTTTTAAATTCATGCATACTTTGTATTACAATTATAATACAAACTAAATTACAGCAATAACTTTATTTTTAATGTTTTTAATGCATTTTGAGCAATTTTCATTGTTCTGATTTTGTAACTTCCCCATAAGTACCCACTATTTTTTTTTCTGAAATCACTGTAATAAAGTCTAATAAATAAGAAGAAAAAAAAAATCTTATTAAAACCAGTGTTGATCTTAGGTTACCGTTGGTTTGAAGTGGAGGCACATTTTCCTAAGTTTTAGCCGCAGCCATTTTAGAAGTCTATAATTTTTTACTCAAAAAAATCAGAAAGTTCAAATGACCATATCTCATGAACCACAAAAGATTTTATGCTGAAATTTTCAGGAATTGCTTTTCTCAATAATAATAAGAAACCCACTAAGTTTCATCAAAATCTGAGGGGGTCCATATTCGACCTTGGTCCAGTTGGCGTGGAATGACTCAATTGTATTTCATATAAAACATATAAAACAATTGTATTTCATATAAAAATCATATACTCTTTCTATTTTTTTCATACTACTAAATAAAATAAGTATAATAGAAACTTTTGAAGGCAAATCATTGTCACTAAACATCAATTATTTTTTTGTTGATGAACTAATAAAATGTTATGATGACTTGGTAAAAATTTCAAACAGTCAACACCAATCAAAAACATTCCAGCAGTGGTATGGCAAGATGATAAAAAGTTTTTGATCATTGTTACAGGTATTATTTAGAAAAATATTTTGAAAAAAAATATTTTGAAAAAATTAACCTAAAAACTTTTTAAAAAATTAGTAATGCTAGTAAGAATTCCAGAGGAATTCTAGTATTAGTGTCATTTATTTTATTGCCAGAATATTGGGAGCAACTGTAGCAAGCATTTACTTTCATTACTGGAGAATGGATGAATAGCTGGTTTTCTATTCAATTTTAAGATAAAAAAAACTATGAAGTTTTATTAGCTGCAGTTAACCAGTTAATTGGTCTATAATTATAAAAATGTATTTTTGTTTTATGGAGAAAATTAAAAATAAATAACTAAGATACCATTCATTTTTAGTATGAAACTCATTTTTGGGACCATACAAGATTTTAAAAAAGTTCTCACCCTAATGTTATACAGGACACCTTCGTGTGCATATGTCATATCTACTTATACAGGTAGAAATAACATATGCACAGGTGTCAATGGTAAAAATAGACAATGATGTATTATTGTTTAATAATAAAACTCTTACCTTTTTTAAAGCATCATCATATTTTTTTTCTGCAGAAACAACTCTCTGTTCATAAGAAGAAATCTATGAAAGAGTTAAAAAAAGGAGTTTGTAAGACTACTGAATCTTATGTTAATATCTTTTTTTTTTTAATTTCATATCTTACAAGTCATCAAATTTGAGAATTTGATATTCTATAACTTGTTTTCAATATGATCAACTTTGATATAGTATAACTTGTTTTAAATATGATCAACATTTATTATGGTTGTTGTAACCTCAAATTTGTTTAACATTTAACTTATTTGCACTTCAAAAAATAATAATAATAACAATTGAAATATTGTAACTAAAAATACGAATTGGTTTTGAGTTTTTAAATTTCTGTTTTTAAAAATACAAATTGGTTTTTGAGATATAGCCAGATGAATTTATGTTGATTCAGCTATAGTGAATATAGTGTTATAGTGAAAATGTGAACAACAAAATTTTTTTATTGCTTTGCACAAAAAAACTCTTATTTTATTCTTTACATTTTTTTCCTTTCAATTTCTTTCTAAAATTTGTTGATAATTTGCTGACTGGTAAAACAATTTAGTTCAATTTTTTGAACCTCTTCTTACTTTTTAGTTTAAATGGTTCTGATACTTTAAGAACATCCTGAATTTGATTTGGATATTGTTGTTAAAGTTGTTTTAACCATATTAGTTTTAGTGTTTTCCATTATTACACCATAGGTGTAAACTTCAAAAATTTGGAAATTCTTTTTTTGGTAAACAAAACAAAAACAATAATGATCATTAAACAAGTTACTTTAGATATCTTCATTTAGATATTAAGTTGTCATAAGCAGTGCTTATTAATTGCTTATTAAGCATCATGCTTTTAAAACTTTTATGAACTATAATATTTTTTTCTGCCAAACTGCGACTTCAAAAACATATACACTTAGAAATGTGGTAATGTCAAATAAAATTATGAAAATAATAAAGAGGAGAATAAACTAACTTTTCAATTTTAAACTTCATCTGGGAAAAGTTTACTCACTGAGAAATTTTTTTTATAAAATTAATAAAAACATTAAATAAATTCAGCTATTAAATCGATTGTTTTATTTTTTTGTTTAATTATTATCTATCTTTTTTTATATAGACAGTGAAGTATGCCGCATTTATTTAGAGACAATGGTACTTTTTTATCCGCTTTGTTCTTTCCTGTTATCAGAAGTCTTCCCCTGTCAGAGAAAGAGCTCCCTCAGTTTCTAACAGGGAAGGTGCTTGACATAAAAACTATTAAAAATCTAATCAAATAATTGGTAATGCAAATTGTTCATATTTTATGAACAAAAGGAAATAATATAGTTCCAAAAAGAATAAATGTTAATTACTATACTATTTTATAAATAGTGGATTTAACTATCAAAATTAAATTCACTTTTTATAAAATAATTTTAAACTTTAACCCTGTGCACAGTGATTTAGAAACACTTGAAATTTGGCCAAAATAAAGTTTTTAGAGTAGCAAAATGTGACACAATGTTATTAGTTAACTATTTTCTACAGTTTCTTATATTTCTAACGGTATAAAAAAATAAATACTGAAATAATAGATTTAATTGTTAATTTTTGTTTGAAAATTACTGAAAACAGCTCTTTTTTATCGTTAAAATTTTATCATTATTAAAACTTAATTTTGTCCCTACATACAAAACCTTTCATTTTAATTTTCATTGTATACAAAGATAATAGATAAATTTATCTTAGTTTATAAAAAAATATAAATATATACATATTTATAATTTATTTATACATGATGCATCTTATAAAAATGCATTTTAAAAATGCAATTTTTATGAGTTTAAACTGATTTTTATAGTGCTAGGACTTTTTACCTTAAACTTACTTCGCGAAGTCAATTCTTTTTTTAAATAGAGTTTGTATCATTCTGTTAAAAAGTAAAAAAATTTAGCTGCCCCAACTTGCCCCATTTTGAAATAATGTGGTTTTAAAAAGCTGATATTATAAAAAAATTAACAATGTAAAGGCTACTACAACATAAATTAACTTCAGATTTTATGTTTTGAGAGTTTTTTCTGACGTGTCTGAGCAATATATATATATATATATATATATATATATATATATATATATATATATATATATATATATATATATATATATATATATATTATATATATATATATTTTTAGGTATTGACTTTTTACCTTAGACTTACTTCGCGAAGTCAATTCTTTTTTTAAATAGAGTTTGTATCATTCTGTTAAAAAGTAGAAAAATTTAGCTGCCCCAACTTGCCCCATTTTGAAATAATGTGGTTTTAAAAAGCTGATTTTATAAAAAAATTAACAATGTAAAGGCTACTACGACATAAATTAACTTCAGATTTTATGTTTTGAGAGTTTTTTCTGACGTGTCTGAGCAATATATATATATATATATATATATATATATATATATATATATATATATATATATTATATATATATATTTTTAGGTATTGACTTTGTCATGCTGATTGAATGAACAGTTTTAGTTTTATTGATACCCATTTAATAATCAGTTTTGATCAAAAAAATTTTGCCCAAATGTTTTTTTTTTTAATTTTTTTAAAATATGAACACAACTTGTCTCAACACTTGGGAATCCCTTTATGGTTTAAAAACCAATATTAAGTGCAAAATATTTTTCCTCAAATTATACTCTTGAACTTATTTAACATATTCTTCCTAGTGAAATAAGTTGATCTATTGTTAAATAGATCAACTTATTTCACTAGGAAGAATATGTTTTTTGAACTTTTTTAGGTAGTTTTTTTGGTGCTTCTTTTAAGAAACATAAAAAAAAAACATAACTAAACTTAGAATATTTTTGAAAAAAAGAATAGTTAAACTTGATTTTTATGTAAGAATTATGTGTGTTTGGTAATTTTTGTATTGACTTTATTTGTTGTTCTCACATTAAACTATTGTTGAAGGAATGCTCAGATAGTTTGCAAACCTACCCAGATAGTTTTTTTTATATATTTTTTATCTACCTACCAAATTTAATTGAAAAATATTATTGAGCAGATATTTTCATTGAAAAATATTATTGAGCAGTCTATCAAAGTAAGCAGTTTTGGTACCTTATTTCTGTTTTTCTGATTTCCGTAAGTGGATGGTAAGAGGGGTACAAAAGTTAAATTTCATTAGGTTTACTTAGTAATTATTTATGTTATATCTATAATATATATATATATATATATATATATATATATATATTTTTATTTTTTTTATTTTTTTTTGGCAGTAATTTATTAGATTTTTTGTATCAATTAATTAGTCTGTATATTTACACTTTTTATCTTATTTTAAAAGTGAAAGTTATCATTTATTTCAGCGTGATTTGTTTATAGTTTCTAAAATTTTATTGATTTCATTGAAATTAAAAACATAATAGTTGATTACTATATTTCTAGCTATAGGTATGCATGGTATTTTAAAAGCAATATTTTTTTTTATGTAAATATTTGCAAGGTATCTTTTGAATTTTCTTTATATTATCACATGTTTTATGTTGTCAGTATACATTTGCATTTGTGTGTGTGTGTATAAATAGTGTTTTTTTATTTATCCAATAGCACAATTAGGGTTAAGACTATTGTAATTGTAATGAAAAAAATTACAGTAACAATAATTATTGTTATTGTATTAACTTAATTTAGAAACAATAACAATACTTGTGCTTTACAACTATTGTAATTCTGTAATACAATAACAATAAATATTGTATTGCAATTCATCTTTATAAAAGAATAACAATATCTGAAAAAAAAAATGTATTGTAATGACCCACTACAATAACAATAAATATTGTATTGTAATTCGTCTTTGTAATACAATAACAATATATTGTTATTGTAATAAAAGACATTAACATTTTTATTTAAGAAGAATTATTATGTTTAACTGTTTGTGTTACTAAAGTTAATTTTCATATATATCTTAAGTTCCTTTGCAGCATTAATATCAAGAGGAAAAAATAAAAGGGCTGAATAAAATAATTTATGAATGTTATTTTTCATAACAGTAAAGCTATCATCAGACAGGCAATATTTTGTGGCCATTTAGAGCTTAGAAATACATAACAAGATAGGTGATGCGAAATCTAAATATGTAAAAAATAAAATTTGCAATATATTGCAAATCCGTAAATAAAAAATAGCAAAAATGATAGTAAGTTCGTCAGAGATGAATTTAAATACGTTAAAATACATTAGCTTTTCTACTTTAATGTAAAGTAATACACTACAATAGTTATTGTAATTGTTTTCATCAAAACAATACAGTAGTTATTGTAATTTTATTTCATTAAAACAATACAATACAATAGTTCTCGAATTTTAATGTATTGTTAGAAAAAAAACAATACAATACTTATTGTAATTGTTTTTCATCACAGCAATACAATACCAAAATAAAATTTTTTTATTGTTTCTGTAATATTACAATACAATATTATTGTATTGTAATGTGTAATTGTATTTAATTTTTACAATTACAATTACAATAGTCCTAACCCTAAGCACAATATTATTAAAAATATTTTTAATAATATAAGTATAATATTGTTTATAAGTTAATGTTATATTATTAATTTGTGGTTATACAAGACTTTCTTTATATTTTTTGTAGACCCCAATAGGCCCAAAAAGCAATCTTTTTTTTGTTGGGGGTGCAGTTAAAGAGTATTTATATAAGATACACACTTCTTATTACCTGAGTATTATATAAGATACACACAAGAGTATTATATAAGATACACACTTCTTATTACCTGCCAAAACATGCAGTTGCTGTAAAAATAGGCATGTACTTTTTTTATTTATTAACAGTGGTAAGTCATTTATTAAAACTATTCAACTAGTCAATGACTTATTTAATTTAAATATTTGTAAACCACAAATCTTTAACATTTTGAAACAATGTAAAAGTTGGTTTTGCAACTTTACAAGGGATAGTAATCATTTTAAGGAATTTTGTAATGAACCCTTTGTATGCATTGCACCAATCTTCCCCATCTTTCCATCATCGAATCCTACTCTAAGTAGTTCTCTGAATTATCTACAAGTGATAAATTATCATTATCAAGTGATGAATTATCTAAACTACCTAAAACAGTAGTTTAGATAATTCATCACTTAAGCACTTAAGTAATTTATCACAACTAAATAACGAGCCTTTATTTTCTGAACATTCTATTAACAATGTACATAATTGGCATGAATCAAGAGGAGAAATGAGCCGTGAAAAAAAATTTGAAAATCAGGTTGTCTTATTTAACTTCTCAGCTTGTTGTAACATCCAGCATGCATCGAAAAAAATTAGCAACAGTGAGAGCAAAATTGAAAAGAATGACACAAAAGTTGAAAGTGCTGAGGCAAAGCATTACCTGAAAGAAACAAACTATTAATGTTTTGAGAGCTGGAATTAGAGATCTTAAGCAAAAGTTGCAAACATATTATTACAGTAGGATAATACATAATCTTAAAGCTTAAAAAAAAAGGCAATGAAAATTAAAGAACTTCAAAGATATTGAGGTAAATAAAATGCTGATAGCTAGTTACAAAAATGATATAATACTGATGGAGGATGATAACATTACAATTGTGAATGGCTCAGTAAATGATAAGACTTATGCATTACAAACTGGAATGATAATTTATAGCATGTTATTGACAAATGTACCAATATGTAACATCCATTTCTAATGCAGAAAATTATGTAATATTTGGGTGTCATTTTTAATGATATTTCCCACCATTGTATGATTGAACAAATGGCTCATGAGCTTGGCAGTATAGCTAAACTGCAAATTTCAGAATGGGCTATCATTAATTCACATCTTACTCTTGGATTTGATGCAACAACCCAAATAGGTGTAAATATTAATAGCATTCACTTAACATCAAAGAATAAATACCAAGTCATTGCTCTGGATCAATTAGCTGAAGGTACAGCTGATGATTATGAAAATCATATATGTAAAGCAGTTGATCATCTAGCTTTTATTTATTCAGACTTTCACTTAGCTTCTTTTAACAACAGTCGTCGATCGATCATCTCAAATATATCAAACACAGTGTCAGACAGAGTTGCAGTTAACCATCTTACCATAAGCAAACTGTGTGACACTTGGGGGGGGGGGGGGGGAATCAGAATGAGCTAAACTTCCATTTACACCCTCTTGATACAATTGCTACCTCATGTCGTTTAGCCCTACAGTCTCTGGCCATAATTTTGGCCATATTAGTGAAATCCGGGTAGTAAAAAATGTTCTGCAAAAAATTACAGTTTCTAAATTAAATCGACAAAAGAAAATTAAAATGACAGTTGCGTGAACTCTCTTACAATGAAATAAAGAGTTTATATACATTGTTTATATACAACTTGATGACTTAGATGATGTAATGTCTGATAGAATTGTTGGGCAAAAACTCTGCCATGAATGGTACTATATGATGGAGTAGACTAACTTAGATAGAGTAGAATAACTTAAATAAAAAAACAAGACAAGACAAAGTTTACACTATTTCTTACTGGAATAAAGATGCTGATACTGAAGCTGTTGACTACAACATGAAAAAGTTGCAGCTTCCTGCTGATGTTATAGCAGGAGAGTCGAACTTTTTTTGAAGTGTAATATGTAACAAACTATGATAATATCACTTGTAATGAAACCAGGGAAGCGGAGTCCCAAAAAGGACTCCGGATTTTAAAGTCACAAAAGTTTATTTCATCCTAGTTTTTGGTATCCAAGAGTTCTAAAAATATAAATAAGTTTATGGATTACTATTAGGAAAAAAATTAAGACTTTGAGGTTAGAGGAACAATCATTTTTTGAACCCAGAACCCTTAGGTATAATGGTCATAAAACTTTCAAAAAAAGTCATATCAAGTCAGGTATACCAGGTACTAAACCATATATTTTTATTTCACTTTTTTTCAAAAATGGATACAACACTGATATTTTTTGTAATGAAAATAATAAAAAATGAAATATATTGAACAAAATATTAAAAAATAAAATATATATAATAATATATTAATATAAAAATAATATACAAAAATACTAATTTATTTTGTTTGTTAAATATACAAATATTTTTAAAAATTCAACATCTTTTTATTTTAAGATGTAGGTAACCATCACCATCCTATTCAACAAATTTCTCAACTTAACCAAAACTTATGAATAGCAGCAAAAAGACTTCTTTTTTTTTCAAAAGTAAGGTTGGTTGTGGTCTTCTACTTTAGCTACTAGGTTATACCTGGTGCCAAAGCCTAATTCAGGCCTTAAATTATTAACTCATTTTAAAATAATTATAATTGTTATTATAAAGATTGATTCATTTTATTTATTTATTTTAGGTTGTGGAGGGGGGGGGGGGGGCAGCACACGTTAATATGCACACCACCAATAAATGAAATTCTTGTAAAACAATTTTTTTTATGTTTTTTATACTGTATACTAGTTTCACTTATTTTATTAAATGTACAAATATTTATTTATAATTAGAGAATTAAACATTTTTGAAATTAGGGTGTGTTAAACCGTCACCACCATATCCACCACCAACTTTAATATACACCAATCATTGTTGTTGGTGTGGAATAAAATTATAGCAACTTTTTGTTTAAAAAAACTACCATTTGCTGAAAAAAAAAACTCTTTATTGAAATAAATATGCTTATTTTTAGGGTGAAGGTGGTGATTTGGCACCCCCTCTAGCCCCAAGAAATGCCCAAGAAACAGATGCAGTTATAAACTTGTAGCCCACTGTTACACCTATCTTTTAACACCAAGTTGTAGGTGTTTAAATAAAAATTGACTAAGTTATAACAATTTAAGTGAAGAAAAATTAAATTTTGACCACAGTTTCTTCAATAAATCCACATATCAAAAATTTGCTACTACAAACCTCAACTTTTTGTAGAATTGTTCAATTTTAATAATTTTTTCACCTTTAAAATATTGTATTGAGTACCTTTCTAATGATATGTAACAATCTAGCCTTTAATCAATTTAAAATTTTCAACAAGTGCTGATCAGAGTCTCGTTTTCCAGCCTGCTGGAAAGCAGCATCTATTATTCCTATCTTCAAAAATTCTGGAGAGCAATCTGATTCGTCTAACTACCGTCCCATTAGTCTTCTTCCTATCAAAAGCAAGGTTTTTGAATCTTTAATTAACAAACACTTAATTTCTCATCTTGAATCTAATAACCTACTTTCTGACCATCAATATGGATTTCGATTTTCTCGTTCTACAGCTGATTTGCTAACAGTAATAACTGATAGGTTTTATTGTGCATTAGATAAAGGTGGAGAGGTTAAGGCCATTGCTCTTGACATTTCAAAAGCTTTTGATAAAGTTTGGCATGTTGGTCTTTTCCATAAGCTTTCTTCTTATGGTGTATCTGGCAACACTTTTAAGATTATTGAGTCCTTTCTTTCCAATCGTAGTATAAAAGTTGTTCTTGATGGACAGCACTCTACCTCTTATTCTGTAACTTCAGGGGTTCCTCAAGATTCTATCCTTGGCCCTATACTCTTTTTAATTTACATTAACAATCTTCCAGATATTCTCACATCTAAGGTGGCATTGTTTGTTGATGATACTACCATTTACTCTTGTGGAGATAAGAAACCAACACTCTCTGATTGCTTGGAGGGGGCATTTGAGCTTGAAAAGAATCTCACTACTGCTACAGCATGGGGCTCACAGTGGCTGGTGAACTTCAATACAGATAAAACTCAATTTTTTTCAGCCAATCGTTATCGCAATAATTTAGATCTCCCTTTATTTATGAACAGTGATGTACTCGATGAGTCATCTACTCTACATCTTTTAGGATTAACTCTTACTTCCAATCTTTCTTGGAAACCATACATCAAATCAGTTGCAAAATTAGTATCTGCTAAGGTCGCATCTCTTTATCGAGCTCGGCACTTTCTTACTTCAGATTCTATTCTCTATCTCTATAAATCTCAAATCCGGCTTTGTATGGAATACTGTTGCCATATCTGGGGCGGATCTTCTAATGATGCCCTTTCTCTTTTAGACAAGGTGCAAAAACGCATTGTAAACATAGTTGGACCTGCTCTTAAATGTAGTCAGACACTCTTCAGCAGCAAAGCTTGACTTTCATTGTTGTAAGGTTGCACCTCATTCTCTTTTATACAAATATCAGCAAAGTTGCTGCTTTAGCATTCTTTTAACTTTTGTTACACAAACTAAAGTACAACCTAGTTTGATTTGTTATTTAACAAAGTCACGTCATTTTACTGTAAGTGTTCTTTCAAGCTCAAAAAACTTTATCTAGTTTTTTTTTCTCAAATAACAATGCTTTGGAATTCTCTCACACCTTCATATTTGCGAGAATAATACAATTTACATTTTTTAAAGTTTACAATTATTTTTTTTTTCTTGCTCTTTTTACTTTTATTCCTTTTTTTTTACCTTCGAGTTATTTCTAACTTAATTATTGGTTGCTTTCAGCCTTATTGGAAGTAAAGTTATTTTAAAATATTTTTCATAGTCATGAAGTTGAAAAATAGTTGAAATAAACTTTAAAAAAATAAATATAGTACCTCAACTATGACGACATTCTATAATAAGTATAGAATATCTGTAGAAGTAAAAACAAAACACTTTTCAATTAGTATAATTCTGAATTTATGCTCAAGAACCAAGCTTTTGTAACTATTTTTGAAGATTTTGAAATATTTTTATCTTTTCAGATATATTTTACTACTCTGTTATCTATCATCATTCAACTTATTAATAATAAATTTACTAAAAATTTTAATTTTGATCAGATTGTTTGTTGTTATTATTAAATGATTTATAATTTCATAAATTAGACATCATTCAATAGTTAATTTCTAACATTTGTATGTCCAAATTTTAAAAAAATTTGAGCATGTAAATATAAAATAACAAAGTTTTTGCATTGTTAGATAGAAAAAAAGCTCAAATTTTTTATCTGTTATTGTTTTTTATAAGTAATTACAAACCTTTTCACTGTACAAAAAACGAACATGTGAAACTTTTTCTTTAAACTGCTTTAACTGCTGTTGACATAATTCATATTTTTCTCTCCAAGAAGTTTCATTTGATTCGTCAATGGTTTCTTCCAATGAACCATTTAAATTAAAATCCATAATTGACTGTTTATCATAAAAATCGTAATTAAAAATAGACCTTTTCTATGATATAACAACATAGATATAAACACTAAAATAAAGGTATAAATGTAATTACAGTATTTATTTTTCTATGAGATTTTTATGTGGGCTGCATTTGTTATTGTTGACAATTGTATTGCCTAAAAAACAATGTAATATAAGTTAATAAATTTAATTTTTTTTCTTATCTAATTTTTTTTTGTTTTGTTTAAAAAATACAAAATTTATACAAAATAATTATATTAAATATAAAATATAATATATAATGCAAAATAAATCTAAATAATGTTAATAATTTCCGTTCGTATTCTAATTTTTAAATCATTCATAAATTAATAAATTTATTATTAAATATAAAAAATAATTTTCAAATATATAAAAACCCACGGGGTTAAAAGCGTGTTTTGTTATTATTTGTTATGTTCGTCACCGATATTTAATAAGTAATGACGTAATCATTTACTATTGTATTTAAATAGCGTTGTTTAAATTAGTAAAAAGAAAAAAAATCAAAAGTATGTAAATCTATTTTCTTCATATTATATGAAATAATGTATTTTGATCGAAAAAATTGTTTAGAATTTAATTTTTTTCAACACTTCAACTTTACCGACATTAAAACGAAACTTTTACGACGAAATAATTACGACGTTGATATCAAAGTTCATCTTGGCGTTGATGATGTTATTAATAAAATTGAAAGCAACTTCGTATGGACTTATAAAAGTAATATTTAGGCGTTAATAATGTTATAAGCAATATCAAAATCAACTTCATAAGTACTTATAAAATGTCATTAACATCTGTTAGCGTTTTTATACACAATTTTGTTTTAATCTGTACTTGGCAGAATATTAAACTTTTCAATCCGATAATGATACTCATAAAAATGCGTGTTCTTCAGACAATAGTTAAATATTGATACTGTTAGTTATTATGAATGGTATTAAACGCCTTGAAATGATGAGTCGAGCAATGATATCGCTGACAAAATGATAAGTGCGAACTCAAAAGTATTAGCAAAATATCGTAACGTATTTGAGAAATCATCTAATAAATAATTAATGAATTTTATTTAAGTACAAAAAAAATGTCATTACAATGAGTTTAGACTCTAAGATGCCAAAAATTAAATATTAAGTACAAAACTGTGGTTGGCAAAAACGTGTCAGCATTACAAAGCGTTTTATTTTGTTACATAATTATTTATTATTTACAACATTCAATAATACAACCGTATGTAATTTTTGTGACAATAAGCACTTTTAAAGTGTGAGAGTGGGTGTTTCTTTTTAATTAAGTTATGCAAACCTATACTTGTTGAAGTATGCTGCTCTTAATGGAGAACTTCTGTTAGGCGGCGTAAAATAAATATATTTTTTATTGCTTTTTCAAACACTAGCTAAAACAAAACAAATAAAAAAAAGGTTTAAATTCTATATATAATTGTTGAACGCTTTGTTAAAAGCCGATTTATTTTTAAACAGTTAACAACTCTACGAGGAATCACAAACCACTACTGATGTGATTATTTTACTCTAAAATCTAATCTAAAATCTCACTGTGCATTGACTTAATTGCAGGATGTCAATAATTTAGGGTGCGCGTAACGTGTTATTTTTGAAAGCATGTTATGAGAATGACACTTTAGGATTTTATAAGAATAGTACACGCAAAGTAACAGTAAGCTAAATATCTGGTTAAGTAAAACAATTATTTTAAATTAAAAGCAAATTTAAATAACAATATATTTTTATAACTTTTGTATCAATTTTCATACATACTTTAAAAATACATTTAATTCAAATATTCCAAATAAACTAATAAAAATGAAATTATCGTTTTTATGAGAAAAAATCTAATTAAATTTAGATAAGTATAGGATAATTCTAATTGCCATTTATATACTTACGTACTGCCATCAATCATACGTTCGGCATTTAAAACTACATAGTGCAAACTTAAATTTAGGTATGCTATTATATATTTTTTAAATTTTATTTTTAATTTGGTGGTTTGATTTCAAAATGAACTCTGAAAATTACTTACTTTTTGAGAAATACCCATTATTGAGTAAATATTGCGACGTAAATTAATAATAATAAACAGCGGTTTTTGTTTTGAATAAAAAAAAATTTTAATAAAATAAATTACGTTAAAGGATTTGAGTTCGAGGCCTTTTTATTGTTAAAACTAACTTTAAATAACTTTTAAAATAATTAACTTCAACCAGATAAAATTAATTCAATTTTTAAAAAAGGAGCTACTGCGGATCTAAATAATTATGAACGCACTCACTGACATGCACTTTTTGTTGCGTTATGAAAAGAATAATTAAGAGCAATAACCTGAGAAATATAGGCAAAAAACGCAAATTCTGGCAGTAATGCCTTGTTTTCATTTTCAAATATTTTGTAGAAAATAATGAAACTAAGCCACAGTTACATTTTTTTGAAAATTTCATTTAATTGGGTAGATATTGGGTCCCGAATTTTGGCCCATTTTATCAAATTATTTGTGCATGGAGTGCAATTGCTACTTTGAAGGGCAATTTTAATAATATGAGTTTGAGAGACGCATTCCTTTTTTTGTTTATCTGCTACACCGGGTAGATTTCTACAGTAAAAATAAAAATTCAATATGGTTACACATTTTGTTGTCTAGGAATTACGGTTCAAAACCGCTAAATTTGAAATTTTTGAGCATTATTATCTCCTAAGGCCATAACTTGCACATGAATTTCTTTTTCTTTTTTTTTTGAAAGCCACTAAGACATAATTGATTTTATACAATAAAACATTATGTGGCTGCAAAAGCCTGGAAAGAAGAAGCTGTCTAAAATGAATTTTTGCGGTAATGCGCTCTCTTAAAATACCAATCGTGGCCTTAGGTCTGCCATGAAATTTAGATTTGTATTTATGTGTTAAATATGTTTTCAGCAAAAACTCGTTAGATTCTCTCCCCCCCCCCCCTCTCTTCAACTTACTCTCGCCAACCCTACTTTCAAAAATGTGTATGCATCAATATCTCCACCAATGACAACTGAATTGCAAATAAAAAACGTATATCCCTTCTTATTAGAGAAATAGGCGATATCATGTTTTTCTAACTTGTATATACTTTACAAAAGCGAATGGACTCTTTCTTTTATATCTGCTTATGATTATTAAGTTTCAGTAGACTAAAGGTTATCAAAAATTATCTGTGATCAAGAATGACAAAAAAATCTCTTTCAGTATTGGTATTAATTTTAATTGAACGTGAGCTTGCTGAAAGTATTGACTTTGAATTGTCAATAAATCATTTTGTTTCAGCCAAGCAGGCACAGACAACCGTAAGACGTCTATAGAACATCTTATAGACATCACAAGTCCGTACGATGTCCTTAAGACGCCCAACAACGTTTATATATTAATAACGTATTTTTTTTCTTTTTTAATGCTTTTTTTTAAAGACTTTTTGACTATTAATTCTGTTTGAACTTAGACTAAAATTTTAAAATCAAATTGCCTGAGGTGCAAGTTGTTGCATATTATTGAGAATAAAAAAGAAAATTTTTCTAGTTTTCATGACTTCTTCAGGTTGCTCCAAAGGAATGAATATCAGAAGTCCATAGATTTATTTAATGTTTATACTCTTCCTTGTTTAATATTGTTTTGATATTATTTAATTTCTCGGAAAAGTGACATCTAAACGTAAAATTTATTATAGAATACGAAATAAGTGTTACTTTTAACAAAAAAAAAAGGAAAGAAAACACGAGAAAAGTTTGTTAAAATTTTTTATTACTTATAATGCTAAGGACTTCAACACTTACCTATGGTTCATATCATCATCTAATTTATGCTTGTAAGTCCTTGTTTTCGGCAATTTTTTTAAGGTTTTACTTTTGTAAATGGTACTTTTCATACTTTTACTTTTTTTTTTTTAAATGTTGACATAAAATGAAATAAGTTACTATTTAATTTTGTTGATTATTAAGAAATTTTGGATAAAACTGGATGTATAATACAAAAATTGTGAGTAGAATCGAAAGTTCTGCATTGACGGCAGAAGAATATAAATTTGGTCAAGTTTAAAATTGTTTGTTTTTAAATCTTTTATTATTATTAATTTTTTTTTTAATTATTATAACCAATAAAAAGTAAAACAAAATATTTTGTCCAATCACGAACAGTTTCAAATAGCGAAATTACAGCCCCGTAAAAAACTTATAAGTTTTAAGTTTTATTCAGAACTTTTGTATATAAAATACTTAACAAAACTGAGGTTCAAATATCGTCATTAAATTCCATTACGATGTTAAAGTAATTAAGTAACTAGACCATTGGCTCTTTAGCCATGGCAAAGACTCCATACCCAGGGGAATGAAATTTCTGATATAAAACCCCTAATGTAAATGTACTAGACGTAAAAAGAGCTTGTAACCCATGAATGGTAACCTAGCAATGATAGTACAATTAAAATAATCGGCCTTGAACTACAAAAAAGGTTAACGCTAGAAAGGGCATCCAGTTTTAAAACGTTAACGCGACTCTTACATAGTATCATATCACGGCCTACTTAATAACCGGCCTGAAAGACGCGCAAAAAAAAAAAAAAACTGTAGGCGGATGTTTGTCAAAACAAAAATGGAGAAAGTTTTGTGGTTTTTTTAGTTATATTTTTAGTGTTTATATATATATATATATATATATATATATATATATATATATATATATATATATATATATATATATATATATATATATATATTCAGTCATGTATATAGATATAATGCAGTAATGTATTTACATAATATGATATACTACACAATATATATTTAAAATCAATTGCTTATAATTATTTGATAGTCAATATTATTTTATTTGTATTTTATGTATTTAGTAATCTTTCAAAACAAAAATTACTATATCATGCCTTTTAAATGTTGTGTGACTGGTTGTAGAGGAAACTATGATAAAGAACATAAAGTTAAACTTTTTCGATTACCAAACAAAAACCGTAATCCTCAAGAAAGAGAAAGATGGATTAGATCTATTCCAAGAGAAAACATTCCAAATAGTCCAAATACATTCATTTGTGAAAATCATTGGCCAGTTAATTATGAAACTTGTCAAATTCATGGTAAAATTCGTCCCTTAAATCCACCAACTATTTTCATCTGTGTATTTCAAAGTCAAATTCCTACACCTCCACCAACAAAAAGAACAACAACAAAATCACTACCATCTACGCGTAACATGAAACCTGATGAAATTTCAGCTCACTTGGATTTGTATGAAATTAGTTGTTTTGATGATCTTTGCCTAAAAGTAAGCAAAGAAGTTATTCCATTTCCAGTAACATCTTTTACAGTGGATGATGGTTTAATAATCCAAAGTAAGGATTATATTGATACCTCTGCTATTCCACAGTTTCTTTTAAAAGTTAAAATTGATATGCGATTTGAAGGTTTTCATTTTGGATCTAGATGCTCTATTATACCACTGTGCAGTAATCGAATACATAAAATTACATCTTTCTTACAAATTTTAGAAGCTATTAGATATTTACATTCCGTTGAAATGGATCATAAAAAAAACATTATCCTACAACAAGTTGTTAGCATGCATGCATTAACATTTGTTGGTAATAAAAAATATTCTCCAGAAATTCTAAGTAGGGCTTTTGAGTATTTTTCAATTTCAAGATCTCTTTACAGTCGTATTAGAGATGACTATGAAATGCCAAGTATTGTAACACTTGGTAAACTTATATCTAAGGTTAGTAAGCTAGAGGATTTTGATTTCCTCAACAAATATTTTATGCAACTAGAAGATCCTCGTCAAAAAAATGTAATTATTATAATCGATGAAGTTTATGTAAAACCACAACTAACGTATCAAGGAGGTAACTTATTTGGAAAAGCAGTAAATAATCCAGAACATTTTGCAACCACTGTTTTGAGTTTTATGATTTGCTCATTATTAGGAGGAAAGAGGTTTTTGTACAAAGCACTGCCAGTGTATCGTTTAAGTGCTGATTTTCAATATGAACAAGTTGTAAATATGTTAAATTTGATTCGTTCATGTAATGGCATTACTGTTGCAATTTTATGTGATAATAATAAAGTAAATCAATCATTCTTTAAAAAATTCAATTTGATTTCTCCATGGCGCACAACTGAAAACATTTTTTTGCTCTATGATTATGTACATCTAATCAAATCTATCAGAAACAATTGGTTAACTGAAAAAATGCAAGAGTTAAAGTATTCTGACTGCGGCCTTGAAAAAACTGCAAAGTGGGTTGACTTGAAGAAGCTGGTTGAGTTAGAAAATAATTCTATTGTGAAACTATCAAAGCTTAATGAAATTTCTATCTGTCCAAAACCTATAGAACGACAGAATGTTGCTTTATGTCTTAAGATTTTTTGTGTTGAAACGTTAACTGCATTAAAAATTCATCCAGAAATTCAGGATTCAGGTGGAACTGTTGATTTTATAGAAAAAATTGTAGACTTTTTCAAAATCCTAAATGTAAAAAGTCAGTTCGAAGACGTTAAAACTAAAGACTTAAAAAGGGCTGTCTTTGATAACCCTAACGATCAACGATTAGATTTTTTACTTGATATAGCAAGTATGTTTGAAAAAATGGTTCCTAAAAAACAAGGACAAAGAGTAAAACAACTTACCAAAGATACTGCTCTTGCTCTTGCATACACGAGTAGAGGACTGGTTGAGTTAACTAAGCATCTCCTCAGCACTTCACACGAATATGTATGTCTAGGAAATTTTTCTAGTGATCCCATTGAAAAAATGTTCAGTAAGCTACGTCAAGGTTCTGGTGGAACATATTTTATTAATGTTCAACAAGTTTTAAAAAAAGTAAACATTAAGAAAACAAAGCTTCTCCTTGATTTAAACACAGATTTTGATGGAATTCAAACATGTTGTGAACATGCTTGTTTGAAATGTGGATTTTTGCTAAATGATGACAATACCTTCAATGTGTTTCATAATCTTTCAAATATGGAGTTAGCCTTGTCTAAGTCTGTAAAAATGGCTTTAGTTTATATTGCAGGATACATCAGTAGAAATGATGTAGATGAATATGATACGCAGTTCTATTACAACGAATTTGGAGAATTTACTAAAGAAATCAACAGAGGAGGCTTGAAGATACCTGGAGACAATATGTGTCAATGGGTGATTTATTGCTATGTATTTTTTCATCACATCATGTCATCAGTTTGTAGGACAAGTTTTATAAATATAACAATGATGGTAGCAGAATTTTATGGATTTGAAAACATAGATAAGTTTCATGGAAAAATACTATCTAACATATTATTTAACAACTATAGCAAGCTTTACTCACCTCGATCGACAAAAGAACCAGCTTTAAAAGTACTTAAATTGTCACAAAAATGATCATTGCGGAGCAGAAATGTAAATGTATGTAAAATATGTTTTGTGAAGTTGTAGGGTTTGTGAAATTTGAAAAGATATTATTAAAGAAAAGTGTTGTTTTTTTTAGTAATCGATTAAAAAATGTTATCTTATTGTAAAAGGTTTTTAAAATAAACAGCTCTCAAAATTTGAAAACAAGCAATTTAGCAGCTAGTGTAGCGAATTTTAAATTTTAACTCAACTTATTTGTTTACAAAATTGTTTAAATCGACATATTTGTTTACAAAATATCCGCCTACAGTTTTTTTTTTTTTTTGCGCGTCTTTCAGGCCTGTTATTAAGTAGGCCGTGTATCATATTTAAATATGTCCGTCCAAAATACAAAAATGTTGAACCCTGGATATAACAGAGGTAACAAAGGAAACAAAATAAAAAAACTGTTAAGGTGGTCATACACTCATAAAAGCTTATTTTAAAAAAAATTTTTTTTTTTCAAAGCTTATTTTTTTTATTCATCACTTGTGAATAGTCTCTGATTATATTGGATTGTAAACAAACTCTATTAAAAAAGATATTAGCTGTTATATTTAGGTATCTTAAAAAAGTATCCTTAGAAACGCCCATAGCAACCACATTTTGAGTTATTTTTAGGTTAATAACTAGTCAAATATCTTTTTTATTGTTAAAAATTGATGTGAATATAAAACCTCGTTTTGGTTATACACAACTTAAAGTCATTAGTTATAAAACAGCCTGTACAAGTGGTTCGTAAATGAAAAAAGTGCTGTCAATTTTAGGAGCTTTTGGATATTTGTTTATATTGCAACCCAATTTGTATTGGTACCAAACGAATTATATTTAAAATTATGGCTAAGGGGAATAAGAAAATTTTTAACAGAAAAAGAAAGAGAACGAATCACCATCTTCACAACAAATCTATCATATGCAGTGATGACAAACAAAACAAAGAAGTTGAAATTGATATATCAAATACTGTTGATGATGTAGATTTTTCTTCTGACACAGAAAGTGAGTCTTCACAATCAGATGTAGAGGAGAATAATAACGTTGATAAATTTGATTATTTTATTTTAATAAACTTTAAGATTTTTAAAACTGTTACTGAAAAATTTGGGAAATGCTTTACTTGCAACAAAAACATACAAGTTATTGACAATTTAAAATCTCGAAAGGGGTTAGCCCATTCTTTATAAATACACTGTGAATATTGTTTAAACAGAGAGCTATTTTTTACCTCAAAATCCTGTGAATATATTAGTAAAGAGGAAGGTTCAAAAATGAAGGAGCCGTTTGATATAAATATTAGAAGCATTATTGCCTCACGAGAGGTTGGTATTGGGAAAATAAAAAGTCGACTCCAGAATATGCAGAATGGTTTGCAAATCATCAATGCACTATTACCCATGTTGGTTCTTCGGGTGCTATGGAATCTGCTGGGGCAGTCAAAATATTAAATCGCTCAATAGAAAAAAATAACCTGATTTATAATGAATACTTAGGAGATGGTGACACTTCCTCCTTTAAAGATGTAATTGAAAGCGACCCTTACAAAGATTTGAACATTAAAATCACAAAATTGGAATGTATTGGCCATGTACAGAAGAGAATGGGTACTAGACTTTGTAAGGTTGTTAAGACTTACAAAGGAACAAACACACCACTCCATGGAAGAGGAAAGTTAACTAAATCTGTGATCAATTCTATGCAGAACTTCTATGGCCTAGCCATTAGAAACAATCTTGAAAATTTGTATGCTATGAAAAAAGCTGTTTGGGCTGTTTTGTTTCATTGCACAGATTTTGACAACAAGGAATGGCGACACCATATGTGCCCAAGAGATTCAGAGACTTGGTGTAAATATCATTTAGACAGAGTTCATGGTGTAAGTACTTATGTAGAGCAAGTGAATCTTTCTGTTGTAGTCTTTAACATTTTGAAACCAACTTTTACTGATTTATCTTCAGATAATTTACTAAAAAAATGTCTCCATGGTAAGACCCAAAACGCCAACGAGGCACTCAACCAGATTATTTGGAGACGCTGCCCAAAAAGTATTTTTCTGGGTAGAGTGGTCTTAGAGTCTGCAGTTAATTCAACGAATTTAATGAAGGGCCTAATGGAATCTTTTCTGTACTAAATAAATTTCATCTAACAGGATATGTTACGCCTATGAAACTTAATGAAAAGAAGAAAGAAACTATAAAGCGGCCTCTTCAAAAGTCCACTGACCGTGTCAAAAAGAGAAGAAAACAACTAAGAAAAACAACTAAGAACAATTAAAAAGGGTTACTTAGACAAAGATGCTGAAGAAAAAAACTCGAAATATATTCCTGGAGGGTTTTGATATGTTTTTGTGAACTTTTTATTATGGTTTTATTCTTTTGTTTTATATATTTGTCGTTTTCTCAGAATAAAGTTTTGCTTCGAACAAAAATCTTTAAAACATGATAACTTTGGATTCGTTTAAGCTTTTTATCTAATTTTTTTTTTGATTTTTCACATAATTAAAAAGGATCCGGATGAGAGAAGGATATATAAAACAAAATAAGGAAAGTACTTTTTTATGAGACTAATGTTGGCCATTTGTCTACCAATTTTTCTAAGTTTGTTTCAAATTTTGTAACTTTTTATATACTGTGAATAATATAAAATGCTTCTCTCATCCGGATTAATATAACTCAATGAGTATATACACCAATTTTCAGCTTGATATGATAAGTATTTTGATTGCAAGCTTGTCACAAAAAATGCTAGTTTTTTCATTCATTTTTTAAATAATTGGCTAATCGAGACATTTTTTTTTAAAGTTGATTTTTGTAAATAGTTTATAGAACCACATTTTTGGTGAAAAAATTAAATCAAAAACTCTTTGCTTTCAATAGTTAGCCTTTCTGTGGAGGACCACCTTAAGTAAAATATTTCTTTTAAAAATCATTTAGGCTGAATTTATATCTATTTTAATGAATTTATGAAGTTTTTCAAACCTTGATAATTTACACTGAGATGAAAGCTTAGCTCGTATGACTCCATCACTTGCTTTATTTTTTTTTTAAATAAAATAATAACTCCACCGCCGTGTTCATTTATTTTTCTCAAATAAAAATTAAGAAGTTGAAAATTCGAATTATTGGTTACGTCATTTGAGGTCATCCTAATCTCGGTTAAACATATATCAAAAAGTTTTTGTTTCCTCTAGTAAATTTAGAAGTCTTTCAAAATTATGAATTATACTTCTTATATTTATATGAAGAACTCAAATTCGATCATATAATAGTAATGATAAAAACATCTAAGAGCAGGTCGTGACAATTTACATCTAAGTCTGAAGTTATTATTAGCTGAGAAGTAATCAATTCGGAAAAATTGAAAGTAAGGGAATCAAAACCATTTATTTCTGCTTTTTTTTTTTTTTTTCTACCATTTTTTGGGAATTTTATTTTTTTTTAGTTTACGTAAATTATAAAAAAAGAAAAATTTCCTAAAAACGCTCCAAAAAAATTAAAAAAATTGAAAAAATAATTTGTAAAGAACGTATAAAGTATTTATATTATATTCACAATATATTATAAACGTATAAAGTATTTATAATATATTCACAATATATTATGAATATTAAACTTTATTAAACTTAATAATTAAACTTTATAGGGTGGGGAGGGATATTATGGATAGAATTTTACATATTTTTTTCTAATATAATTTTTTTTTTTTGTTAAAAACCACCATAAAAATTTTTGTTATTTTTCTTTACATTCAGGGTGTATACAATAAAATCACAATGATTAAAACATTAATATATTTTAAATAATTAACTTACTAATCCTTTTTTAACAACACCTTTCATATATCCAAATTACCCCACTGGTGGGGTAATACGGATGCTCATATTATATTTGATACATATATCACACTTATTGCTTTTCACGTATTTAAAAAGTATTGGTTATGTCTATTTAAAAAGTATTGGTTATATCTATTTAAAAAGTATTGGTTATGTCTAGCAGTTTTCTTTTACTTACTGATACAGTCTTCTTTTCGGCTTTATTCTTCTCTTCTTCTTGTAACCTTGCGACTACATCTTGTACTGTTAAAATTTCTCCCTTTTTGGCCTGGACACGTGCTCTGCGTTTTTTTGAATTTGCAAGTGCTGTCAGTGTAGGTTGACTTGGGTTAGGTGTAAGTACAGAATCGATTGCTCTCTGCAGCTTTTTTACAACATTTTCTTTTTTGTTAGACTCATCTACTTCCTCGTGCTTTGGTTGCATATTTACTATCTTTTTCATAGGTTTTGATTTACCAACAGGGTAAAGACCACCACCATTAAAACCACTTTTCAGGAGTTTGTTATCTATCTTACTGATAAGAGCTTTTAGTAAAGTTGGAAATACAGACTTGTCAACATTTTTATGTCTGCTTTCTCTTAACCAATCTTTAAGGATTTTCTTCCAATGGGATTTCAATGGAGCAAAAAAACCAACATCAAGAGGTTGTAATGCATGACTTGTGTTCGGAGGTAAGCAAAGTAAAATTATATGATTGTCCAGAGCCTTTTTAACAGTAGAATATGTTATATGGCTGTTGTGTCCATCACATAGTAGCAACACAGACTTTTCATAATCCTTTACATGTATAATAAACCTGTCAATCCAACTTTCAAAAATATGGTCCTCCATCCAACCGGATTTATTTACACCATACATTGCATTTTCTGGTCCATTTTGACACCATGCATCATAAAGGTGGATGGCTTTGTAGACAACAAAGGAAGTAGACACTGGCCATTTGCTGACCCACAAAACAGTACAGTATACATTGATTTACCGCATGATGGAGCAACGTAATAGGCTGTTTTTGATGTTTTACATACAAAGATTTTTCCTGCTGTAGGATCTGTACGTAAACCTGTTTCATCTAAATTAAATATGCAATGTGGCCTATCAAATAAATTATTATCGTTTAATGTCTTCTCATATAACTCAAAAAAATCTGTCAATGTTTTTAGAGAAAGATCATTGGCTTTCGCTTTTGTCAAAATTTCAGGTTTTCTTTTTCCAAGGACTACATTCTATCTTTATTCAAAAGACATGCACCAGTCTTTCCCTGGCTTGTCATCTTTGAATGGAGTTTTTTTTGCCAATAAATGTTATATAGGATTTAGCCATCAGTTTGATATCTTCTCTGGGTAATTTTATATGAAATCATCCAAAAAAAAAAAATTTTGACACCCTTACGTCTCAGAATTTATTCATTTTTACCTCACTTGCAGTCCAAATTATAAAAAAAATTATAACAGTGAAAATTTTGGTTAAAAATACACACGGGCTCCAGAGATATCGTCAGTTTAAATAATGCTGACTCAGCATTTTAGTGATTATATGAAGCAACTACAAAGCAACTTTGACATATAGTATCTTCATAATGGCTTGCGGAAATTTCGCCAAATTTGGTTCCCCAATAGATTTTTATTTGCGGAATCTAAAAAGACCACCCTCAAGACTTGATTGTCTCAGGAAATATCTCGTTTATCCAACTTTGTTCAAAATTATTGACTTGTAAATTCATGATTTTTGGAGGTAAAATGAAGGCTGTGGCTCAAAATCCGGAATAAAGAGTTTAATTGTATATCATTATTATATCTTAGGTCTACTAAAAAATGTTAGATTCATCAATTGTCTTTCTAATATTTGGTCAAAATTTGCGTTTAAAAATTGCGTCTTTTTAGAAAAATTTAAATTTTGTAACAAAAGCAATTGAAATGTTTTTAAAAAGATTTATTTAAATAAAACATCAAATAGTGTTATTTATTGACTAGTTTAGGACATTTATAATCATAGGCCAAGGGAGGGCCAGGGGACCTCTGACCAATTCTGCCCCTCCCCTCCATCCCCCAATCTCCCTGGATTTTTTTTTTTTTTTTTGCATCAAAAGATATAATAATACATAATTACTAAAATTCAATTTAAAAAGTTTTTTTTTTAGTTTAAGTTTGAGAAACAATTTTTAATCATTATTTCAATTCAAATCAGTAAATGCTTACCTCTTATTATATCAAATACAAGCAAATGTTTTGTTTTGTTCTTTTTAAAGGTTGTACTTTCCTTGTTTGTATTTTTTTAAAGAATGAATGTGAATGTGAATTTTATTATTTTTGTATTTTTTTAGCAGGTAATATTATAAATAATAAACATATTTAATATGAAGAAATGTGACATTGGAAAAAGTCTTAACATTCATTGCCACAAAACTGGATTTTCTAGAAAACAAGGTTTTGTTTAATTCAAAGATCTTTCTTATGAAAAACAAGAAGTAATAATATGGCGAGCAAATTTAAAGGAAAAATATTGTTCAATAAGAGTTATATGTTGTTATCATGAGCAATTCTATGGAAAATATTTTGAGAGAAAAATTACAAAGTGTTGCAATCCTTTTGGAACACACAAGGAAAGTAAAAAAATTGCTATAAAATTGCTATAGGTAATCTAACATAAGTTACAACAGAATTAATATGGAAATTAAAATAAAATAAAAAGATTTTATTATTTATAAAAATTTTATATTTTTAGTAATTTTAAAAACTTAAAACTAAATTTGTTTCTTAGGTAATATAAAGATTTCCCTAGACTTGGCGAAATTTTTGCAACAAAATAATGTTTATGTAACCCCAGGTTGGAAATTCTGCAGTAAATGTTACAAAGAAGCAGTAGAAACAGACGGAGATTTAAATTCACAGGAGGAATGGGAATCAAAAGGTGAGAAAAAAATTAAGTAAGATACCACTAAAGAATTGCTTGGAATTTCACCAGTCAAACTAAAAAGTCTTTCAAAACACAGCAAATTGCCTGCAGCAAAACAAAAGTTTGAGAACACTATTGACAGAGTTGCAAAAATGGTCTCATTAGCATATAACGTTAAAGAAACTTTAACAACAGAAGTAAAAAGCCATATTTCAAACAACAGCATTATTAATGACCATGATCTAGACATTTTAATGTATGAAATAAAAAATTTCAGTGATTGAATCTTATCGCCATAAGGTGCAAATGTTAACACTCGCACCAAAATCATGGGCACGTACAAAGATATTAAGCTACTTTGAAGTGTCTGAGTATCTTGTTTGAACTGCAAGAAAAGTTAAAAATGAGCTTGGAATTCTATCATTGCCAGAAAAAAAAATTGGAAACCCACTTTCACCAGAAATAGTTAATTTAGTGATTAACTTTTATCAAAGTGATGAATTTTCGAGAATGATGCCAGGAAAAAAAGATTTTGTAAGTTTTAGGAAAAACCAACATGTTCAAAAAAGATTATTGCTACTCAAACTTAATGAATTACATGTTGCATTTAAAAAAGACTACCCTAACATCAAAGTCAGTTTGTCAAAGTTTTGTACTCTTAAACCTAAATGGTGTATTACAACTAATGCGTCAGGTATTCATAATGTATGTGTATGCATACATCACCAAAATAAAAAATTTCTCATTGATGCCATTAGGTGGAATAAAAGTTATAAAGATTTCATGGCATTGATTGTTTGCTCTCTTGAAAATGCAGAATGTATGTTGCATCGATGTAACCAATGCCCTGGTATTGAAGCATTAAAAAGTTTTTTAGTGCAGGAGTTTATGGACCATGAGCTTGAAGAAGATGTAGCATTCAAGCAATGGCAGAGTACCGATCGTACAACACTACTATTATAATCATTGCCACTAGATGAGTTTAATGATTTATTATGTGACAGCATTGACAACCCTACCACTCATTCATATACTGCAAAAATACAAAGTAGATACTTGAAAAACTTTGGTTAAGAAAATCTTAACCAAAACGAATGCCTAATTTTAGGAGATTTTGCTGAAAATTATCAATATGTTGTTCAGGATGAGGTTCAAAGTTATCACTGGAGTAAAAAGCCAATGTTCACTTTTTACGATTTTACTTTATTTTATAGAGAAAAAAGTTCTCAAATACAAATCTTTTTTTTACTAATAAATCTATCTACCTGATGTATCGAGTGTGAAATACTTTTCCGATGGTTGTGCAGCACAATTTAAAAATTTTAAAAGCTTCATTAATCTTTGTCATCACAGTAAAGACTTTGATTTAAACTCTGAATGGGTATTTTTTGCCACCGGTCATGGTAATTTCCCCTGTGATGGTATTGGTGGGACTGTTAAAAAAGTAGTATGTCAAGAAAGTCTAAAACAAATAAATACTGGGCAGATTTTAGATGTTAATTTAATGTACCGCTTTTGTAAAGCCAAGATAAATGGAATATGTTTTAAATTATTTTCTAAAGATGAAATCGACCTAACACGAGCACAATTAGAAAAAAGATATTTAGGTGGAAGAACAGTTCCTGGCACAAGGACATATCATCATTTTATTCCAATTGCTTCAAACACTATAAGTTATAAAAAAACAAGTATTGATACATCTATTGAAATATTTGATATCATTCCAAAAAGCAAACATAATAAAGAGATTTCATTAAACATTAAAAAAATGGATTATATTGCATGTTTTTATGACAGATTTTGATGGGTAGGGATTGCTGAAGATGTAAGTGAGCTTGATATAAAAGTTAGATTCATGCATCCACATGGACCAGGTAAAAACTTCTTTTGGCCAATGAGAAATGACGAGTGTTTGGTGCTCAGTTCTGAAGCTATATGTCTAATTTCTACACCCACGACAATATCAGGTCGTACGTACAACATATCTGATTTAGATTTAGAGAATATAAACAGTTGGTTACAAAAAAAAAAATTAAATACATTTAAAATAATTTTGTTGTAATTTTATTTGCTTATTTTGCATTTAGAATTTGTTTTTCTTTTTTTCAAATCCTTGGAAAGAAGGCTGAGAAGGGTTTTAATAAATCCCACTGTCCACCTTATTATGTCAATGACTTTATTAATATTAATCTACAAAATATTACCATAAAGATATTGGTTGTTAAAATGTTTTAAAAAACATTTCAATATTTTTGGTTTCAAAATTTATGATTTTTAAAATTATGAAAAGATCATATCCAGTGAAAAAGCGCACATGGGATACGCGTGGAT